>NC_092285.1:13627246-13819746 GCF_036320965.1 Panulirus ornatus
TTAAAATGTATCGATGATCTTGGCCCTGACGGTATCTGGCGGTAGTTTATCTTGATATCCCACAACTGGACAGCTACAGTAACGTATGGCCATGTTTGTACAACACTTCCTTCCCTTTGGTCTCCTGCCATCACTCATGGTCACGGTATCTTCACCTAACACGAGAATTTTATCCGGTTACAGTCATCGAAAATGATAATCTGTTTACCTTTGGGTTTTCCTGAAGGTTTATGTGTAGGTGACGGAATTAGTTTTGTTGTTCTTTTTTGTATTTGTTTTAGTTTGTGATGCTAGTGTCGATTCCTGCTGGTATGGGAGGTTAGGTTTGCAGGTAGGGTGATGAGGCGTTGCTGTCGTGTTCCTCCCTGCCTCTCTCCCCCAGGCGGCTCTGTCTCTCTCTTCTCCCTAGAAGCTCCCTCTTCCTCCCCCGGGGTAGAGACACAAGGTTGCTAAGGCTCCCAAGGGACACGGGGGCCTCACCCGTGGCCTACAGGTAGATACAGGCGAGTCACTGTAGTTTTTACTGTACCTCGTCATCAGAAGTCGTCGGGAGGCTGCTAATGGTCGTGCTGTAGGGTCAAAGGGGTCACGACCCCTGGATCACAGATAGACAGACGCTAGGGTAAACAGACTCAAAGGTAAGTAAGACTTTCATCTAGAGACCCCGGGAGAGAGACGGACAAAAGCGACCTGGCCCCCACAAGTCTTCTCTGGGAACCCATTCGCTAAATTAAATTGGCAAAGTGGGGCTCCCGGCGACTGAGGTACAGACGTAGCCAGGAGGCTGGTGGGTTAGTCCTCAGTGTGGCTCTGACTGTGTTGGTGTAGGTCATCTGTTACTTGGATAGACCACAGCTTGTTTTTGTTTTTCGAAAAAGCTGCTGGTAAGAGGGTTGTGCACAGAATCTTGTTGTTCTTGTTGTTGTTGTTGTTGTTGTTGTTGTTGTTGTTGTTGTTGTTGTTGTTGTTAAAACGTGTATTTGAAAATCTTGGTGTAATATACAACCATTTAATCGGTGGAAAGCGTCGTCTCACTTAAACGTCAAACCATTGGGCCTCGTAAGGTTGTGTACCGTCGTGTTCAAGGGTCGTAAAGTCGTCCCTCTGAGTCTTGCCGTCGTACTCGAGGGTCGTACCGTCGTGTCCAGAATGTTGACAATGGTAGAAATGTTTTAAATATGTCGTTTACATGACTCGCTCTTTCTCCGCAGTCTCTCCCAATCTTCATTGTTCTCATTTTCTTCCTCGATCACTAATAACATACCTCAGTTATCTTCAGTATAACTTCCTCCATTGATCACTGATAACGCCACTTCAGTTTGTCGTTCTCGTGGACGCATTGTGTCTACGTAGGAGAAAGAAACACGACCTGAACAATTCCAAGCACTCGGGAAAACCCGACTTACTGCGACACCAGTGACGTCCACACAACACCACACACATTCCACCTCGCCCCTGACAGACTAATGTGTTGATGTGTTTCTGTCATGACCTCCAGTGGAGGGGAATGACTTAATTTGTACTCACGCCTTGTCATATCATCATCATCATCAATTTTCATGCCACTGGTATGACTATCATGACGCCGGTGATCTCTTCTTCTTGACATTATCAGTCATGTATCCTGGGTATGAGCTCTTATACCTCGCCCAGCTTGAACATGAGCGATACATAATGCGAGTCGTATCGCTGTGCTTCTTGTGAGCCGGGTCATCTATCACCAGCCTTGGTCCTGGTCGAGGGTGGTGTCAGAGCAGGTGTTGGCAGGAGGATGGTGTCCCCTGCCCTTATAAGGCGGACCTGTGACAGTGTTGGCCTGGACCAGCAGCAGTGTCCTGCCAACAGTCGTAGGAACCTGTTCCTACGACGCTTCTCTTCCCGTCTCGCTCACATGTGACAACTGGCATCAACCAGTTGCTTTTAGTGTGTGTCAGTCAGTCAGTCAGTGTCAGTCAGTCAGTCAGTCAGTCAATGCGCGTATACCTGGTTTGTTCGTCCGCGCATGACGCTCGTTTTGACGTGCCATTAGCCAGACTCTGCAAGCCAACCAACAGCGTCACGTGATGGCTGTGTGGCTGCTGGCAACTGAATGTTTGGCCGTTGCGATGTCTGTTTCCTTCCCGACACCGCTCAGCTTTGGAACTCTTGACCCTATCGTGTCTTTCCCACTGACTACAACCAGGACCATTTCAGAAAGGCAGGTGTGTGGTTTCTCCAGAACTCATATTGTTTTTTTCCTCTTCTTTCATTACCCCTTTTTCTCTTTAGCCCTTTTGATAATTCGTTTGAGGTCTGGCCTGGTTGAAGACTTGACTGAAAAGGGCCAGGAAGTTGTTATAAGGAAAAGGCGAGAAAGAAGAGTTCCAAAGCTTAGAGGAAGAAGGAAAGAAACAGACGTTGCAACGGCCCATTCTCGAGATGTCAAGGGTCGCAGAGATATACTCGACACAGTGGCTTATTACCAACTCTTGTGTTACCATTCCACAGTGTGTGTTGTCTGTACATAGTGTGTGTTGTCTGTACATAGTGTGTGTTGTCTGTACATAGTGTGTGTTGTCTGTACGTAGTGTGTGTTGTCTGTACGTAGTGTGTGTTGTCTGTACGTAGTGTGTGTTGTCTGTACGTAGTGTGTGTTGTCAGTATATTGTGTGTGTTGTCATTGAGTGTGATGTCAATGTGTTGGAACTCCTCCTTAGGACTGGTGTCAGGTTGTCCCAGCTCATGAGTCTCCTGACCCCAGGGTGCTGTGAGGAATGCAGTTTTTCCCCCAAGAAAATATTTTTTTCTTCTTGTATCTCCCGGGGCACGTGTGTCGGTAGTAGCCTTGTATTAGTTTTTTGTGTGTGTGTGGCGGCCGAACATGCATGGAGGCTGTACGAGGCTGAGCGGTACGTGCTGGCTCTCTCCCTCCTGCGGTTTATTATGTGTCTCTTGTGGTGGGCGTGTGTCTGGTTAAGTATGCTGATGATGAAGTTAGAAGTGCAAGAGGCTCGGGGGGAATGTGTGGAACTGGAAGCTGTCTGGAGATTAGAAAGATGTGAGTTCTGACGGGTAAAATTGAATGTGTGTGTGTGTGTGTGTGTGTGTGTGTGAGTGTGTCGGCTGGGCTGGTGGACTGGACAGATAGGAATACATGACGCCAATAGTTGACAAGAAACATCAGATCTATGAACTAACTCACCGTAGAACATGTAGACCAGAAAATTGGGTGAAGTGACAGCTGGTAAGACTGAGTTAAAGAAAAACGGGTTGATTTACTAACACGAGAGCAGGTCTTTGTACTTGAGCACCGCCAAGATGGCGCCGGATGCCAGCGCACACACGTCCCAGCGATCGTCCACGTAGTACACGACGTGGTATACTCTGGGTTGACTGAGTTATGGAGAAGAGACAGAGTTGTGTGGGTGGGGCGGAGCGGGTCACTCCTGGCATCCATACTCTCTTCATTTCCCTCGTATTTGCATACTTAAATTTCCTTGGTAATTTGCATATATATATGTATGATGACTGCGGCGCTCGCTCACCTACCACTTCACCATCAAGACCCTTTTGAGCTTGACCCATTTTGTTTTTATGTATTTCTGGAGGACGATATAGTTGGAATCATTGTATATAATTCATCTTTTATAATGATGTCTCTTTCTGCTTTGCAGGTATGTGATGGTGCAGGTGTTGGAGGCATGTGGTGGTAAGTACCATTGCTCACTGCCTGAGAGAGGGAGGGAGGGAGGGGTCGATTTCCTGCCTACCTGGTTGATTCCCTGAGAGGCTGACTGGTCGACAAACTCTCTTTCTCTCTCTCTCTCTCTCTCTCTCTCTCTCTCTCTCTCTCTCTCTCTCTCTCTCTCTCTCTGACTGGGTTTGCTGCCTACCTGGTCTGTCTGTTGAGAGATTGACTGGTCGACAAACTCTCTTTTTTTCTCTCTCTCTCTCTGTTTGAATGGGTAGCTTACTTGCCAGTTTGGTGGGTAGACTGGCTGACTGGTCGTCACACCGGTCGACTGGCTGACCGTACATAGACAGATCAGTGTAGACTGTACTGAGAAATGATAACTCTAGAATATATGAACAACACCAAAAATAAACTGGCTTGAAATAACAGACGAGCCATTGTCTCTGGTTCTGATGTGAAGTTCCATGTGAAGTTCCATGTGAAGTTCCATGTGAAGCTTCAAGATGTTCAGAATCATAACATAACATGGGATCTTTTTAATCACTACAATCTTATAACCCCACGACTCCCTCTACGGGGACCTTGTAGCTTCAAAGGCGGCGCTACAATCAGTAGCAGAGTAGTGATGAACTCCACGGGATTATACACCTTTTCCTCAACTGACGATGATGCGTCGTCGCAGAAGGTGACCTCCCACTCACGGTGTAACCTCATGTAGGCGGAGTCCGGTAACACAATGTAAAAATCATACACATACGTATATAAAAATGGCCAGGTATTTCCTTGTCGTTTCACCTGAGCGGAGTATTAAGATGTAACCCACTCCCACCCCGACACCTCCTCCTAGTCTGGAAAAGACGAAGAATTCTGAAACCTTGACCATCTGGAAGCAAGGCGCCTCACTAAGAACAACATGAACGAAGATTTCAAATGGTATTTTCAGTTGTCACCTTTTTCCATCGAGTTATGGTTGGTCGCTGATGGAGTGTGTACAAGGAGGGTACCTGGGTATAGGTAATTAGAGAATCACCCGGTGATTACAGATGTAATAAAGGGTTATTACTTAACCCCGTTGTGGCCCACATTATCTAGCTTGTCATTTCACTTTCCATGGATGTGGTTATTAGGATCGTGGACTGATGTATGGGAGTTTGCAGTGGGTGTAGGTGGCGTGGCACGTAGGCATACCAGATAGCACTCAGTGGGAGATGGTGAAGGTAGCGAGGCTGGAATGTCTCCCATGTTTTGCTGGAGGGTCGAGTAATGTGGGGCGTACCATTTTATCATTCTTCATCGTTGTGTATCACCCTAGCGTCGTGTATATTGTTATCCTGGCGTCCCGACACTCGTAAACTGACTTGTTATGCTTGACACTTGGAGGAACCAATTCCATTTTTGTCCGTCGTTTTGAACAGATGGATATATACAGCAAAGGACATGAAAAAACTGCTCAGACAAATGCTGTTTCATGGTACATAGTGGAGTGGGGCAAGTGCTGACCACGCAGTGGACAACTGGCCTTCGTATCTCGACTACTGTAGTCTGGATAGCCTCCAGGAGCACGACGGTACGGTCCCCTGACCGCATGGGTACGAAAGTTGGATATGATGGCCATATGTTTGACCTAACAGATAAGAGTCAGGTCAAAATCCAGGCTATCATATCCAAAGGCTCGTACCGTCATGTTCAAGGTTCGTACCGTCATGTTCAAGCCTCGTACCGTCATGTTGAAGGCTCGTACCGTCATGTTCAAGGACTGTACCGTCGTGGTCGAGGATCGCACCGTAGTGATGAAGGGTTTAAGAATGATCGCAGGAGTGAAAATGTTGTCTGGAAGATGGAAGGTAAGTGCTTGTCTGGGCTGGAACGTCTCTTGGCGGTATAGCAATCATGGTAACCTCTCATTACCTTAGCATAGTGATAGCTGAGTCTAGACTGGTGAGGGGGATGTCTTACCTGCTGGGGAGCACAGGCACAACCTACAGAAGGGTCCTCCTGGCTCCATCTACAGGGGGATCCTGCAGGCACCGCACCTCCTGCAGGAGGCTTCCCCAGGCTGCGCCAGACCCTCCCTCTTGGCAGTGTAATTAGTGTGGTAGCGTCTGGTAGTTGTGGTGTGTACTGGTCCGGGAATGGCCAAAGAGTTTATATAGGAAAGTTAACAAGGGTCAGGTTCTGTAGATGATGCTTGGGGTTGTCGTCCGTATGGCAGTCTTCTGACTCAAGCACTTGGTAATATAGGCTGAAATCCATGAGCACGAGGGTTCGATCATCACTAAGGACGACACGACCTTTGAGTATGACGGTACGACCCTTGATCACGACGCACGACTCTTGGACGTGATGGCCTGGTTTTGTCATCACATCCAAGGGTCGTACCGTCGTGCTTGAAGATCGTACCGTCGTGCTTGAAGATCGTACCGTCGTGCTTGAGGGTCGTACCGTCGTACTTGAAGATCGTACCGTCGTGCTTGAAGATCGTACCGTCGTGCTTGAGGGTCGTACCGTCGTGCTGCTCACGATGCTGTTCTACATTTGTGGGATACATAATGAATTACTTCAGGTTATGTATATGTAACTATCATAGTCCATCGTCTGATGAATGTTGTGGTTAATGAGCAGTTGTGGTAAACATTAATATTTTCTCCCGGCGTCGGGAATATGAGACACAGATGAACGCCGGAGGGAATAAGGAAGTGTTTCCTGGTATACAATCTGCTGGGCTCAAGACCCATTGTGGGGCCCCGGTGTCTTTCCCCAGTAATCACCACCTATCCAACCTTCAAGGCTTATTTATTGAGATATTTGAATGTCATTTTCGGCTTTAACCTGGCATTAGCGGCCGGCCATGAATATTTAAACCGGAGCGGCATTGTGGAGCGTAGGACGGGGGTTGGTGCCGGGCTGAGCGTCTGGGTTCTGGTGATTCATTGACGTTCATTTGAGACCCCACCTGACGGACGCTGCTGGGGAGGGTCGGGTCCAGTCCTCCTGTGGTGTTCCTCAGGGTCGTGTCCTATCGCCTCCTCTCTTTCTCCTCTCTCTAAATGACCTTTTCCCTTCATCTTCTAACGGTATGTATGTTGACGGGTTTAAATGGCTATCGTCACGTAAATTGATCCTCTAAGTCTTGATTATACACAAGGTTAAAACTGTACAAAATACACGACGGCCATGTCAATACGTTACCCACTTGAGCCTGCATTAAGACTTCGCGTTCCTCCTCTACGTCCTGCCTGGCTGCAGCAGTACGCTGCCCCTCACCTCACTTCCCAACAGCCATAGATACACACACAGTGAGCAAGTTTACGACCTTTGGATGATCTTAACCACCTGAAGAAGTGGTTCAAGATTTTTCCATTAGTGGTTTCTGTTGGACGTTTGACGGCCTTACAGTCCTATGTTCTGGATAGGCCTGAAGCCTATCCAGCCAACCAACTAATCAACCGACTAGCCAGCCAACCAACCAACCAGCCAACCAACTAATCAACCGACCAGCCAACCAAACAACTAACCTCACCTCTGTCTCATGTGTAGGTTGCCTACCTTCACGTAAGTGTGTTTAGCCGACCTCTCCTGTGCTTGTGTGACCTTCACCCTTGTAGCACGACGGCATGACCTTTATATATGACCATTGTGCAAAATGGTGTGACTTTTGGGTTTAAATCGCCTGGCCTTAGTTCTGAAACCCTTATAAGTAAAGTCAAAGGTCGACTCATTTTACTCAAGGGTTGTACCACGGTGCTCAAGGGCTGTACCGTTGTGCTTTAAGGGTCGTATTCAGGTACACTTTAACCCCTTGGCTATAAAGAGCGTGTGTGTGTGTGTGTGTGTGTGTGTGTGTGTGTGTGTGTGTGTGTGTGTGTGTCTTGTCGTTGGAGTTCAGTGTTTCATGAACCCAATGAGGATAAATATTGGGAGTTGAAATAAAAATTGTTTTGCATTTGTCGCAGTGTTGTTCAGACGAATGTTAAGCGGGATGCAGACCTGCTGTTCATGTTGCTGTTACAGCTGCTGCAGCTGCTGTTGATGTTGCTACTGCAGCTGCTGCTGCCGCCGCAGCTGCAAAATTGTTGAACGTTGACCGTGGAAAAAAAATATTGGAGTCGGTGTTTTAACCCTTGATATGAAGTATTTTGTCAAGCATCGAAAATATAAGCCTGTTGGGACTATAAGTGGATTGACATATATGTATAGACTTTCTGATGTACGGTGATGGTATTTTGTTATATCATTTTCAATAGGTGGATGAATTCATGGGCCATATATTCGCTCCTCTGAATTTTTGACAACTTCCGGTGAGATTATTCGAATATATGTAAAGAAAAATTCTAACACTAAATTCTGTTATCAATATTTTACAATATTCATTGTGCCGTGAAAAAATTCTTTCCACATTTTTTTTACAGGTTTGGGGGAAAAGTGCAGGACTGTTTCATGAGTTGCATTCGTTATTAAACCACTCAACTGTCGGGAACTAAACGTTTACTGAACCGTCTCTGGTGTCTGTAGATATCGGGAAAGACTTAACTGTTTTAAGGAAATGAAATTAACTAGAAATGCCAACGCCTGCGAGGAAATGCCGTATGTCTTCCTCTAACATGCACATCTTCACTACGTCCTCACTAAATGCATCTTCACAACACCCTCAAGTATAACTTAGTGTCGCTACGCCCACGACAAACGCATCATTACTACAGCCTCTAGAATTGCTTCTTCACTACACCCCCCTACCAACAACTCCTACATGCTCGACAGACACATCTTCACTATAACGCATCTCCACCGCACCATCCAAATAAGCTACAGTTGATACACCCTCGGCAAACGCATCATCACTACACCCTCGGCAAACGTATCATCACTACACCCTCGGCAAACACACCTTCACTACACCCTCGGCAAACACACCTTCACTACACCCTCGACAAACGTATCATCACTTCACCATCCAACTTGATTACTCTCACGACAAACGCACCTTTAGTACACCCTCGACAACAACGGGTCTTGATCTGACCCTCACGGGTCAAAGGTCATGTGCAAAATTCTGATCATTTTAAAGAAAAGTGATAATAGAAATGATAATAAAGATGAAACGAGCAGAACAACGTTCTCCTCTTTATAAGAGAGAACACAAATATTGCTTGGAAAACAGAGACAATGAAAAAAAAAGCCATCAGTGTCTATGTATTTGGTCGATTTGTTATTTTCAGCAAAATGACTAAAGCTTCGTCTAGGTAGTGGAATCCAAACCCTTCTGCATCCTTTAGTGCTACGAAGGTAGGATGGGTGACCCTGAGGAAGACTGTCGTGTTTCATTAGCAAATCTGCCCAGGTTATCAAGGTTCGTGTGAAAGTTATATCAATGTGCACATGCACAAGGTGTGTGTGTTGTATTGATATTAAGACACTGGTAGTGTACACAGCTGTATGTTTCCCCGCTTAAACGATATAAAGATGAGGCAAAATAATTTCTGTATTGACGTGTGTGTGTGCAGGAGACCGTGGAAAGTCTTGGGGCATCGCTGGCTGTGTTTCACTGTACTGATGGTTATTGTTGTGTAATAGTGATGGTGATGTTGCTGGTGATGGTGACGATCGTATTGGTCATGGTGAGGTTGATGCTGGGTTTTGTTGATGCTGCTGATTCTGGTGATAGTGAGGTTGATGGTGACGACACTGGTAGGGAGGAGAGACGGGAAAGAATGAAAGAAGGTCCGAAGGGAGAATGAACTGGCTTGCGTTTCCTGGGGCAGTGAGTGTGGCAGCAGCACATGTAATATTCATCTTCTCTGCAACTTTGCGACTTCCTTCGTGTGCCTCAGCGTCGCTGCACCACCTAATATACATCTCACATGGGTCGACGTACAGTCTCTCTTTTTTGTAACAAAGTCTCTGTGCACCTTGTGTGTGTGTGTGTGTGTGTGTGTGTGTGTGTGTGTGCCTCCCACCACAGGTGCTCTCTGTGTTCCTGTCTGGGCAACACCTGTGCAACACCTTGGCTCTGTTTATTTACACTTTGGGTCCGGTTGGGTGAGTGGAGTGCAGGGTATAACACACGAGAGTTGAGCGAATTCTAATGAGGGTTAATGTGGTCCAGTTGACCTCCACCTTATTGGGAAGTTGGTGAGGTCGTCCAGTAACTGTTCACACACACACACACACACACACACACACACACACACACACACAGACCTGCTTCTCGGGTATTGGTCATTGCACAGGTACCGGACACAATACCTCATTAGGGATAGACTCACTGAGAATCTCATCATGAGTCTGGGCATGATGGCTGAGCAACTCACTCGTTGTGGTGGACGGAGCATGAGCATCAGTGGTAGCTTCCTGCTGCTCCTGCTGTTCCTCATGCTGTATGAGTCTTGCTGGCCGCCAGGTCTACCCATCACACCGCTCCGGCTGGTCTAGGTAGAGGGGATGGGTTGTGGCCAAGCTTTCGCACGACGGAGTCTCTGGTAGCAAGGGAGCTGGTGGCCAGGGGCATGGTCAGACCCATGCTCAGGGTCACTACGGTGCCCCTGCCTAGGGAGGCAGCCAGGGCTGGGGGGCTGACGGCCCTGGCTGGATAATCGGTGGCGGACATGACCAGCCTCCGTCAGGCTCTTGGGTCTTGCTAGGGCCAGGGATGGTGTCCGACTGCCGTCTGATCAGGGTCATCTGCAGGGGTTGGGGTGTGGGGAGGATATCGTCCCCAGGGGTGGTCGTACCGTTGTACCGTCTTGCTCATGGAGTCAAGGTTCATACCCATAATTCGTTTAGGCGCGACGCCACATGAGTTATCAAGTAGTGTAGCTAATTACTGTTAATTGATCATACGCGGTCCCTCCTGTCCGGCTAGACGTATTGTGTGTGTGTGTGTGTCTCACATATGTTTGTACATATATACAATTATATAACATATTCCCATTTATTTTCATTTTTCTTTTTTACTATAACTATTGTGGTTGCGAGCGAATTGTCTTGTGCGTTGCTTCTTACTCTTCTCTCTTCCCCCTCTTCCTCTTCTTCCTCTCTTCCTACGTCTTTCTCTCCCCCGTCCCCCTCAGTACACATTGTTATCGCGTGTAGTCCATCGTTGGAAGGGTGCCGGTGTGCGGGTGGTGGTGCGGGGTTGGGTTGGGTTGGGCTGGGCGAGGTGGCCTCCTTCTTCCTGCTGGTCGTGATGTTAGTAGTCGTCTGTGGTGTTAGTCGTGGTGGTCGTTCATAGTGTGGTGGTGGTGGTGGTCGTCGTCGATGTCTTTCCCCGGTCCGGATCCTTTACACTCTCTCCACCAACTTGTGCTGAAGTGCCCTTGTAATTACGCTGGGAGGAGTGCTGAAGCAGGGCCAAGTACTGACGTGTGTACTTGTCGTGTACACACACTGTACAGTGCTTCAAAGTACTCGGATATTTTTTCCATGAGGCGGGGCAAGTTCGTAGCGCTCACTGCTTTTACAGAGAGAGAGAGAGAGAGAGAGAGAGAGAGAGAGAGAGAGAGAGAGAGAGAGAGAGAGAGAGAGAGAGAGAGAGTTACATAGATACACAGACCACACAGACCCAAGGTCCAAGCGAGGTAACAGCCCTAACACTACTTAAAAAAAATCCCTTAAAAGAGTGCAAGGAAAGGATAGGAAATAGATATTGCTATCAAGTACAGGGTCTTCATGGCTGTCTATATTATCCTGTCTTCATCTCTTGAACACAGCGGTACGATCCTGGGGTATGATGACAGTTATGATCATGATGTGACCCTAGACCTGACCGTGTCAGGTCAAATACCTGGTCTTCATATGAACCCAGTCGTACTGAAGGTTGGTACTTTATTAACACTCATTTATCAGCGTCATGAATCCATAAATCATTGAATAAATGTTAGAAATTAAGATATTTTGTTCTGGAGTCCTTGTCAGCCTTGCAAGCGGTGCACCTGGGGTGTCCCGCTGTACTTGTTTGTGTTGTTTGCGTTGATGCAGACCACGTCTTCACTATGATAGCCAGGGTGTAGTGATGATGGTGACGTCTTCACTATGATAGCCAGGGTGTAGTGATGATGGTGACGTCATTACTATGATAGCCAGGGTGTAGTGATGATGAGGACATCATCACTATGATAGCCAGGGTGTAGTGATGATGGTGACTTCTTCACTATGATAGCCAGGGTGTAGTGATGATGGTGACGTCTCCACTATGATAGCCAGGGTGTAGTGATGATGGTGAAGTCATCACTATGATAGCCAGGGTGTAGTGATGATGGTAATGAGGGCGCCACATGAGCCTGACGACCCCAGAGCACATCCCTCACCATAGCCAGGCTTGCAGGATCATCCCCTTCACCACACACACACATCCTGCAGCTACAGGAGGAGCCAGGTGATGGTCCTCACCACCTCTGGTATAGGCAAGGGTGCAGCAGGGGCTGGAGGCCAGTGATCAGAGACGTGAAAGACATGTTATTACCTAATTCCTGGCCACGGGAACCGCCACTTGTGGCCGCGCTAGGAGCCCCCAACTGCAAGAATGATGGGCCGCCTGTGTCCTGCGGAATTATTCCAGCGTGGCAACTGAAGCGCCGCTCCGTCCGTAATGGGCGATCAACAATTTTGTTGAGCAAGTTGTTGATGAATGTGCGAGCGTCATGACAGGCGGGGGAAGATGGAAGGCGTAATGCAGAGGTGTGGGAGCCTGGGTTGCGTGTTGTGATACCCACCCTGCCTTTACCCCTGACCCAAACCCCACGTGTTTAAATGATTGGCTTTGCCCGGCTTACAGCTCTAATTACACATTCGGGTTAATTAGATGAGGGTGTATGAGTACGGATTACGTTCTGGTTAAATAGTCTCAAATCGGATTGGTGTGCCATGTTACAGATAATGAATATAATGATTATAATATGCAGGTTCCAATCCTCTAAACCTAATGTTGTGGAGGATAATCACAGACACCAGCAAACGGAAGGTGTATTTGGCCGGTGTAAGTTATAGGACGGACGTGTTGGCTTTAACCACGATTATAGTGTGGTCAGTAAAGAGTTAATGTTGGAATATATGTTGCATTAACTTTGCCAGACAGTTGGCCACATAACAGGCACACATTGTGGTTAAAAAGATATTTGATAACAGGTGTCAAGAGAAGGGTTATGATTGGCTCTAATTGTCCTAGAACTTGATGGTTATGAGCAAGTTTTAATGTATTTATTTATGCCGGTAATTAACGCGATAGGCACGACTGTACGACCCGTAAAGCACGATGGTACGGCCCTTGAGCATGACGGTACGACCCTTAAGCATAAGGTTACGATCCTTGACTATGATGGCGTGGTCTTTGACCGGACCATCGAGGGTTAGGTTAAAGACCACGGCATCAGACACAAGGGTCGTTCTGTCGTGCTCAATAGTCGTTACCGTCGTGCTCAAGGGTCGTTACCGTCGTGTTCAAGGGTCGTTGACGTCGTTTTCAAGGGTTTTATTTTAACCGGAGCCATCATGGCGATGCGCTGATACATGTTAATGTCACATTTGTGTTGTCTGACGAGGCATGTGTGAGATAGAGTAACAAGCGGTAATTGGATGATCATCAGCGCCAACTGCTTTATAGATCAATGATTAATTGTGGCGGTATGTCTCCATTAGTGCTGCTGTAATTGATTAATTAGAAAATAAAGATGATCATTTATCGTATGTGACAGATTAATTGTACTCTCAAGTGCTTAGGAGTGGGTTAGGGTGAGAGAAATGAGAGGGGGTTGCTGGTAGGCAGTATACAACGGGCTGTATGCTGATAGTGCACAACAAAGATGTAGTATTTTGAGGGTATTATGCTGAGGACACACCCAAAGGAAGCATTATACTGAGGTGATATACTGAGTGCATACTACGGTGAGGCAGTGTACATAGGGCAGTATGCTGAAAGGACTCAGGATAAACACAGTATATTAGAAGTAGTATGTTGAGGACTCACTACAGGGAGGTATGCTTAGTATGCTGAGGACATAGTGTGGGAAAGCAGTGTATCAGAGGTAGTATGATGAAGGTACACTGCAGGGAGACAACATGGGAGGGCAACAATATATACGGAGGACGTTTGAAGTGTTTATCATGCAACTGGAGACAAGCAGCATACTGGGAGGCAGTATGTAGTGTGAGGCTGGGAAACATATTGTGGTAAATGCTGCTGCAGGTCTGTCTGTGAGACTGCAGCATACAGGAAGCATTACATGGTGGTGGAAATGCTTCTTGGATGGTATGCATGGAGTAGTGTGGTGGGGGAGAGTATGCAGGGAACAGCATGAAAGGAGACAGTGTGTATGGAAATCCTTAGTGGCAGTATAGAGATGACATGCCGTGGTGGTAGTATGGAGGGAGGCATCACGCAGGGAATAGTGTGGAGAAAGAGGGAGCATACAGAGAGGTAGCTTGGAGGAAGGCAACTTGCAGGGGTAATTTTGAGAGAGGGAAGTGGGAGGGAACACGTAGGGGTAAGTGTGGAGAGGGAGGCAACATGCAGCGGGTAGCCTAGGGAAAGGAAAACATGGAGGGGGGTTGGTGTGGAGGGAGGCATGTGGGTCAGTATGGAGAAGGAGGGCAGGAGGAGAGGAGGGGATGTGGTAGTGCGTTGTCTGTGGCTGTGGTAGAGGGAGGTAGTGGTACAAGTACCTCCCCAGCTGATACCATCTTGCCTGCGGGCAGGACTTGCTCACCTGCAGCTGATGCTCGGCTACAGCCACACCTGACCTGTGTTCCTCACGCTAAGCAGAATCATCTCTCTCTCTCTCTCTCTCTCTCTCTCTCTCTCTCTCTCTCTCTCTCTCTCTCTCTCTCTCTCTCTCTCGCTTCGTTAATTATTCTTACCTTTTATGTCTGTACCGTAGATTGGATTATAAGTTCCACTAATTTCGCGACTTCATGTAAGTGATGTATTTTATGTAAGAGTAAGTACTAATTGACCTTTAGATCTGACCCTGAATGGTCAGGTCAGTCGTCACGCCCTCATACCGAAGGCTCACACCGTCGCGATCAAGGGTCGTACCGTCGTGCGGAAGGCTTGTAGTAGAGGGTCGGAGCGTCTTGGCTGAGGAATGTGGCGATCTGGAAGCGTAGCCAAGGCCTGGAAGGCCATTGCGTAGGTCCAGTAACTCAGTCAGGTTCCAGGAGCCTCGGGGACCCTCAGCCAATCCTTCTCCAAACGTTTGTACGGATGCGCTAACGTGCACGTAACACAGGCAGCCGTGAGGAACCAAGAACCGGTTAGGTATATTCTCCCTGTGTGGCGTGTGTGTGTGTGTGTGTGTGTGTGTGTGTGTGTGTGTGTGTGTGTGTGTGTTTAATTGATTTCATGGCATCAGGCCTCGTGAATGATCATTAGCCCAGATTGGGTCTCCCATGTTGCAACACTGCATCGCAGGAGACGACCCCTCAGTGTAGCGTAGTGGAGGATGTACACAGTATTCATTGACTATTAGAACGACGGACACTCGAAGTTGTAGTGTAAATGAAAGTCTGTGTATTGTGATCACGTAATTGTCATTGACCCATTTGTGCGATTACACCGTTGACACAACACAGGAGACCTCTGCCCTTGATGACCTCGCCGATGGTTTTCTACTTCCCTCA
The DNA here is from genome assembly GCF_036320965.1 of Panulirus ornatus. Classification (NCBI taxonomy): domain Eukaryota; kingdom Metazoa; phylum Arthropoda; class Malacostraca; order Decapoda; family Palinuridae; genus Panulirus; species Panulirus ornatus. The sequence goes on from NC_092285.1 coordinate 13,642,530, forward strand.
AACGTCCTACTGCTTGACGCAGGCGCGGGCGAAGACGATCTCTCTCTCTCTCTCTCTCTCTCTCTCTCTCTCTCTCTCTCTCTCTCTCTCTCTCTCTCTGACGACGCTTGTTGGGGAAGAAAAAACGAGTCGCGTGAAGGCATCGAGAGGAAAGAAAGGTGAAATATAACGGGCATGTCGCCGGGACCGAGGGAGGTCACCGGTGGTAGGGAGGGCACTGGTGGTAGGGAGGTCACCGGTGGTAGGGAGGTCACCGGTGGTAGGGAGGTCACCGGTGGTAGGGAGGGCACCGGTGGTAGGGAGGTCACCGGTGGTAGGGAGGTCACCGGTGGTAGGGAGGTCACCGGTGGTAGGGAGGTCACCGGTGGTAGGGAGGTCACCGGTGGTAGGGAGGTCACCGGTGGTAGGGAGGTCACCGGTGGTAGGGAGGGCACTGGTGGTAGGGAGGTCACCGGTGGTAGGGAGGTCACCGGTGGTAGGGAGGTCACCGGTGGTAGGGAGGTCACCGGTGGTAGGGAGGTCACCGGTGGTAGGGAGGTCACCGGTGGTAGGGAGGTCACCGGTGGTAGGGAGGTCACCGGTGGTGCACTGGAACTATGGCCAACGGTCGTCACAGCGGAAGGAGTGATCTCGCTACGTGCGCGTAACATGGAGGAGCTGCGCAGGAGAGATCCAAAGTCTCCCTCGGTCACTAGGCTTCGTGAAGACCACACTAGCAGGCCAAGAATACGCTGTAAGGCTCGGCTCCGATGGTAATTACGGCAAATCACTTACAGGTACAGGTAATAAAACATCTAGACCGCAGTCCATGTGACCGCAGCCTTAATCAACCGCAGACGGACGTGAGGTGCGGCTACGTGCTGTTTTCCGCATCTTAGTTTACTGCCGAGATGACGAGAGCAACATGGCCGCCGCGATGCTAGGCGCTGATTGGTGGAAATCAGTCACGTTCGTATACGAACCTCTGATTAGCTGGCATCACTTTACGTGAGAGCCCCTGATTGGCTGGCTTAACGTCACGTGAGACCCTCTGATACGTAGTTAGTACTTAGACAAGGGAAGTTATGACAATATATTCTATGTGAAACAAACCAGTAGATACATTGTTATCGTAGCACACTTTATAGAACCATAGTTTTTGTGTGAACAACAACAACACGAGGATTAGCCATTATGACTCTTGATTCCCGATCACTTTCTCATCTTTTCAGGATCGGGTCTCCCAACACCAGAGGTATAATCCTCCAGCCTTCTTATCTTCCGTATATCATCATACTTTTCACCCGAACTCTGATCGGGATGTGCCCTCGTCCGAGCCATACTGGCTGATGGTTATAAAAACGTCTGGCACACAGTGATATAGATCAGACACTGACAGTAATCCTCCTGACGTATGATTGTATTAGTAAGAAGCGTGGAGGGTAGAGTAGTCCTGTGATAGTGTGTACCTGGTGGTAAACTCTCCGTGACCCTCAGCACAAAACTGTCGTGTATTACGCTGGGACCCAACACCATACTTCCTGAAACTCTGCTGGAAGACATCCCCACAGTTCCAGGCACTGGACTGGATCCCACACTCACACTTCCAGGCACTGGACTGGATCCTAGACGCACACTTCCAGGCACTGGACTGGATCCTAGACGCACACTTCCAGGCACTGGACTGGATCCTAGACGCACACTTCCAGGCACTGGACTGGATCCTAGACGCACACTTCCAGGCACTGGACTGGATCCTAGACGCACACTTCCAGGCACTAGACTGGATCCCAGACGCACACTTCCAGGTACTGGACTGGATCTCAGCCCTGTTCTTCAATGTACTTGGGTGAAAATCATTCCTAGTTTTTCGCGTTTCTCTCAGCAGTTCCATTTCCTCCCTCAGCCTCACATTCCTCAGTCTTCATTACCAGGATTGCCTCACTTGCTGTATACTTGAAGCAGCGCGCAGATACCTGGGCGTCCAGGAACTGCGCTTGGACACCATCCTTATATATAATGAAGTGTACAGTGGAGATGAGACGACGTCGCAAGCCGTGGGTGACAGCACCCGGTCAGTGAGGCCGGTACAGGCCAGCAGACACAGCGCTCTAGTTCTACTCTAACGTAATGCCGATGGTAAACACTGGATCAGCCCGGTTATGCCGGGGTAATGCAGTATGAACAGTGGACATGCGACAGTGTACACACTGACTGCCTGTGTCACGAAGAACCAATAAGAAGACATGCTTTACAAGAGACAGTTTCAAAAGCTTTCGAGAGTTTATGTGGTGCGTAATTTAGGCCACACTGCCCCACAGGAATTCAGATGTCATCTACATCTTGTGTTGGGTGCACGCACTTCTGTTGTGTGCCGGGCGCGTTTTTATTCTCTTTTGTGTTTCAGTGGTGAACGACTTGACGGCGATGTGTTCTCGTCTATTATGTCCTGTGTTCATGTTTATTATTTAGTGTTTCCTGTGGTTTGTAGATGGAAAGATTATGTCGTAGAAGAAGAGTCTCAAACACGTACTCACCAGCCTCACAAACAGTGCAGTGTGATTACCATTTGTGATTACTGTGTGATTACTATTTATGAGTCATGGGAGGGGAGAGAATGTGTGGTACTCGTGTGTAGCAGCTTTCCTGCGTGGGTTAACTTGGAGCGCCATACCACTTTAGGGTAGGAAGGTCGTCAGACTCGAGGATATTACCCTCATACACGAACTGCCGTGCTCAAGGGTCGTACCGTCATGCTCATGGGTCGTACCGTCATGCTCAAGGATCGTACCGCGGTGCTCAAGGGTTGTACCGTCGTGCTCAAGGGTCGTACCGTCATGCTCAAGGGTCGTACCGTCATGCTCAAGGGTCGTCCCATCGTGTTCAAGGGTCGTCCCATCGTGCTCAAGGGTCGTCCCATCGTGCTCAAGGGTCGTCGCATCGTGCTCAAGGGTCGTACCGTCGTGCTCAACGGTCGTCCCATCATGCTTGAAGAGATCAGGTCGTAGCGTGGTGGTACTGTGGTCACACAACTCAAACGTTTAATTAAATCATTAGTTCAGCAAGTAATTACCATGGGATTGTTGCCCGTACAGGATCATGATGCAACTGAAGATAAGAAATATATGTATCGAGTGAAAGACTATGTTTGGCAGATGTTGATCTTGAGTACTTTATAATACATCCTTGAAAGGTATTTACTGGAAATTAACCAGAATCAAGACCAATTGAGTCGTCTGGGGGATTCTTCTTCTTCTTCTTCAGTACGTAATTGTTGTAATGAGTCTTGATATCAAACGAGTCTAGCTGTGTTGTGTTTATTTCATATATATTTTCTGGATTATGACACGTAAATAGGGCAGCGTACAAGCCAGACTCCCATTATGTTATTATAGCCTTTAATCTGGCAGAGAGTCTCATGTACATACCCTGTGAGGACCAGGGCCTGCAAGGTCCTCTGTACGTGGTGCCCCGTAGCATGCTGACCTTCACTGTGGGGAAATATACGTATGATTTGACCTCTTGTGCACGACGTGACGACCCTTGAGCACTACGGTAACACCTTTAAGCACGACGGTACGACCATTTGAGCAGGAGGTCAAGAGTCACGCCATCATATCCATAGCGTCGCATGCTCAAGGGTCGTTCCGCTGTGTTCCTTAACTCACTTTCACAACTAACTGGTCGTCTGATGTGGGACGTCCCTCCTGGCCTAACTGACGGATCCCTTGGGGGAAGGGGTTAGGGGGGGGCGCATGTACCCATCGCATTGGACTTTTCAATTTCTGTTTTTCGTGCACACTTGAGTGTGGAAATAGGCGAAGCTGTTTAATTGTGAAATAGGAGATATTCCCCTGTCGGTTGGTGGCTGGTGTACACAAATGCCGGTGCGATCGTTGGCTGGGTAATGAATTTTCTTTCATTATTTATGATACGACAGTGATTACATAGTGAAGCAATTACCTTGTTCTGCCTACCGTGAAATGCACAGCTAATGTTATGTACAGGTTACAGGTCAGGTCATGATGACACACACACACTGCAGGTACCACACCAGGCGTCTTGATGACCCATGTTGCTGGTCAGGTTATCATTACATACTGCAGTGTGTCTCACACACTACCACACTACACACTTCGAAATGATGCGCGCGCATGTGTGTGTGTGTGTGTGTGTGTGTGTGTGTGTGTGTGTGTGTGAGGTGCTGACGGCTGTTGGTGTGGCTGGCAGGGGAGCTCAGCCACCGCCAGTGCTGCTCCTGCTGCCGCTGGTCATCGCAGCCATAAAAACGCAGGTGTTAGCGTCGCACTGGTTGCGTCAGGACGGTGTTGTGTGAGACGGGCGGCGTGTGACGCCTAATGGAAGAGGTAAACTGTGTGTATTAATCCGGCGTATCTGATGGACTTGGGTAATGTTTACTGATGACAAATCAAAACACACACACGGGGACACGTGACGTGTGGATGACGCAGTTTGATCTCGCCCACATCGTTATGGCGTGGAGGAACCCGACCTGTAATTACATCTGATGCAATTTGACGATGATGGTCATTGAGAGTTGTGATGTGTTGATGGTCGGTGTTGGGAGTGTGCTTGTCAGGGTGATCCCAACCCTCGGTGCGACATCCAGTTTGTTAAGTATTGCTCCTTGATCCGTCGGGTCAGGTTCGTCGTGTGGGAGACCTGACCTGCTTGTGCGATCATCGCTTTAATGTTTCAGACTCGGACGTTCAGTTGGAGGACGGGGGGACGTCTGTGTGTGACGCGTGGGGGGCGTGTGCCAGGGAGAGACCTGACCCGTTTAAGAACAGCCGAGTCTGTTCATCTCCCGCTGCTACACACATGGTGAACCTATGGAACCCCAGAAGCAGTCGTCGATCATGACCCAAGAGCCTGTCCATGTCGTGAGCCACACGCTCGCTGAACACTAGCGGAACCAGCACAGGAGCCCGGGCACTCCCTGATGCTCCGCTCTGAGGCCTTGTTATGATAGGTTGCCTGATTGATAAGTGGTTGTTTATCCTTTTGGTCGACACACACACACACACACACACACACACACACACACACACACACACACACACACACACACACACACACACGCACGTGCCAGGGGCAGGATGTGATGGGATGAAGCTCCGTGTTCCGTTGGTTCATTCGCTACTTTTAGAACAAAGGAAGGTTTTGGCTGCGACCTACTAACGTGTGACAGTAAGTAACTAAACGGTGTGTGTGTGTGTGTGGTAGGGTGGTAATGAGGCAACACACACGCTCGCAGGACACGCCATGGTGGCTTTTGTTTGATGTGAACACTTCCATGTTGAGGGGAATGCCTCCACAGGAGCTTGCATGAACACAGGCACTGACTCACACACACACACACACACACACACACACACACACACACACAGTGTGTGGAGTGTAGTGAACGACATTATATTCCCAGTCTTCTGTATAACGATAGTTCCCCGCTTGTATGGGGAGAAAGGGAAGGTTAAAACTGGGGAGAAGAAGGGGGAGACTACGGATGGGATAAGAGGAGTTAATGACGAGTGTAAGACCAGCTCTACCACGGGAGATGGTGAGGAACAGAGTGAAGGATGAGCAAGTTGGTGTGGGCCAGGATGGTGAGGGTGTGGGGGAGAGACGCCGCAGGGGGCAGGTGGGAGGATGTGGGGAGAAGACAGGTTAGTGTGGGGCAAAGAAGAGAAGATGGAGTGAGACAGGAGGTGGAGGGGAGACAACGGAATCATGTGGGTATAGTTCGTGGGAGGGAGTTGAGGGAGGGTGTAGCATGCAGGCAGGGAGGTGTAGGGGGTAGGGAGGGTGTAGCATGCAGGCAGGGAGGTGTAGGGAGTAGGGAGGGTGTAGAGGGAGGGTGTAACATGCCGGCAGGTAGGTGTAGGGGGTAGGGAGGGTGGAGAGGGAGGGAATATACATAGATATCGTCATCTTGTGACACACATTGACCCGTCACGTCACTGTCTACACTGATGGTCCCTCCCTCCTGTGTTTGTGGTGGCCTGCTTACCCTGCCCCTACCACTGGTAACGCTGTCATTTAAAACCCCTTTACTGGGAACCTTTATCTAAACCCTCCCTGGGCCTCATTAACACCTTCCCTTAACACTCTCCCCCCCTTCACTGTAACACTATCACTAACACCGTCTCCCTGGCCCCTCCACTGGTAACACTATCATCTAACACCGTCTCCCTGGCCCCTCCACTGGTAACACTATCATCTAACACCGTCTCCCTGGCCCCTCCACTGGTAACACTATCATCTAACACCGTCTCCCTGGCCCCTCCACTGGTAACACTATCATCTAACACCGTCTCCCTGGCCCCTCCACTGGTAACACTATCATCTAACACCGTCTCCCTGGCCCCTCCACTGGTAACACTATCATCTAACACCGTCTCCCTGGCCCCTCCACTGGTAACACTATCATCTAACACCGTCTCCCTGGCCCCTCCACTGGTAACACTATCATCTAACACCGTCTCCCTGGCCCCTCCACTGGTAACACTATCATCTAACACCGTCTCCCTGGCCCCTCCACTGGTAACACTATCATCTAACACCGTCTCCCTGGCCCCTCCACTGGTAACACTATCATCTAACACCGTCTCCCTGGCCCCTCCACTGGTAACACTATCATCTAACACCGTCTCCCTGGCCCCTCCACTGGTAACACTATCATCTAACACCGTCTCCCTGGCCCCTCCACTGGTAACACTATCATCTAACACCGTCTCCCTGGCCCCTCCACTGGTAACACTATCATCTAACACCGTCTCCCTGGCCCCTCCACTGGTAACACTATCATCTAACACCGTCTCCCTGGCCCCTCCACTGGTAACACTATCATCTAACACCGTCTCCCTGGCCCCTCCACTGGTAACACTATCATCTAACACCGTCTCCCTGGCCCCTCCACTGGTAACACTATCATCTAACACCGTCTCCCTGGCCCCTCCACTGGTAACACTATCATCTAACACCGTCTCCCTGGCCCCTCCACTGGTAACACTATCATCTAACACCGTCTCCCTGGCCCCTCCACTGGTAACACTATCATCTAACACCGTCTCCCTGGCCCCTCCACTGGTAACACTATCATCTAACACCGTCTCCCTGGCCCCTCCACTGGTAACACTATCATCTAACACCGTCTCCCTGGCCCCTCCACTGGTAACACTATCATCTAACACCGTCTCCCTGGCCCCTCCACTGGTAACACTATCATCTAACACCGTCTCCCTGGCCCCTCCACTGGTAACACTATCATCTAACACCGTCTCCCTGGCCCCTCCACTGGTAACACTATCATCTAACACCGTCTCCCTGGCCCCTCCACTGGTAACACTATCATCTAACACCGTCTCCCTGGCCCCTCCACTGGTAACACTATCATCTAACACCGTCTCCCTGGCCCCTCCACTGGTAACACTATCATCTAACACCGTCTCCCTGGCCCCTCCACTGGTAACACTATCATCTAACACCGTCTCCCTGGCCCCTCCACTGGTAACACTATCATCTAACACCGTCTCCCTGGCCCCTCCACTGGTAACACTATCATCTAACACCGTCTCCCTGGCCCCTCCACTGGTAACACTATCATCTAACACCGTCTCCCTGGCCCCTCCACTGGTAACACTATCATCTAACACCGTCTCCCTGGCCCCTCCACTGGTAACACTATCATCTAACACCGTCTCCCTGGCCCCTCCACTGGTAACACTATCATCTAACACCGTCTCCCTGGCCCCTCCACTGGTAACACTATCATCTAACACCGTCTCCCTGGCCCCTCCACTGGTAACACTATCATCTAACACCGTCTCCCTGGCCCCTCCACTGGTAACACTATCATCTAACACCGTCTCCCTGGCCCCTCCACTGGTAACACTATCATCTAACACCGTCTCCCTGGCCCCTCCACTGGTAACACTATCATCTAACACCGTCTCCCTGGCCCCTCCACTGGTAACACTATCATCTAACACCGTCTCCCTGGCCCCTCCACTGGTAACGCTGTCATCTAACACCCTCTTCACTGGTAACGCTGTCATCTAACACCCTCTCCACTGGTAGCACAATCATCTAACACCGTCTCCAGTGGTAACACAATCATCTAACGCCCTCTACACTGGTAACACTATCATCTAACACCTTCTCCCTGGCCCCACCACTGGTAACACTATCATCTAACACCGTCTCCCTGGCCCCTCCACTGGTAACACTGCCCCCGGAGCTTAACACCAGCCCCACCTTCCCTAACACAGCTCCGCCCACCAGGTCGGCGCCACCAGCGGCCTGCGTAACCTTCGCGAATTTGATTTAATGCTTTAAGTAAATTTCATACCATCACTTAAGAACATAATGGGGTTGGCCTCGTGTGTTAAGAGGGAGAGAGAGAGAGAGAGAGAGAGAGAGAGAGAGAGAGAGAGAGAGAGAGAGAGAGAGAGAGAGAGAGAGAGAGAGAGTTGTAGGGTGGTGCAGCGAGAGGTTAAGTATTTAAGTAGGTGTCAAGTGCACTGTCATTTTTATGAAGACATTTTGGTCTTTTTGTAGTAACGGTTTTGTTTGTGTGACGGTGTGTGTGTGTGTGTGTGTGTGTGTGTGTGTGTGTATCAGATAGTAACGGAGTGTGACAGTGTGTCCTCACGGTGGAAGGATTGTCATATGTCACAGTGTGAATCAGCCTGTCACTGTGGCTCCTTCTGTCACACGTTGTGACACGCCGTGTGGCTCACATGACACCAGCTGTATGGCTAACATGACCCTTGACCACGACGGTACGACCCTTGACCACGACGGTACGACCCTTGATCACGACGGTACGATCCTTGACCACGACAGTACGACCCTTGATCAGGACGGTACGACCCTTGATTACGACGGTACAACCCTTGATCACGACGGTACGACCCTTGACCACGACGGTACGACCCTTGACCACGACGGTACGACCCTTGATTACGACGGTACAACCCTTGATCACGACGGTACGACCCTTGACCACGACGGTACGATCCTTGACCAGGACGGTACGACCCTTGATCACGACGGTACGACCCTTGACCACGACGGTACGACCCTTGACCACGACGGTATGACCCCTGGTCATGATAGCCTAGCCTTTGACCTAACCCATAATGATGGACGGAGAGACAGTCTTCATCTTCCCTCTACCTGTTTAATTCTTCTTATAACTTCTCTCGTCTTCTTCTATGTCTCCTCCTCCTCCTCCTCCTCCTCCTCCTCCTCCTCCTCCTCCCCTCGTGTGTGAGTGGTGTGGTGAGGGGTGAGGCAGTGTAGATATACTGTGATTTATCTTCCTATTTCCCCCTAACATGATCATCATCATGTGAGTGCAGTGGATGCCGGTCGCAGTGTAGCCACAGTTTTTTCTCTCGCAGTTTAGGAATCTTTATTGATATTTACGGTCCGTTGGCGCGCGCGAGCACACACACACACACACACACACAGACGGATCCTGAGCAGTAATGTTGTGGTGGATGGCGCTGCTGACCATGAGTCACACACGGGCCCGCCGCCCATATGTTCGGAGCTTTCGCGCGGCATTTGACTTTCACACTTGACCCAACCCAAATGGTCATCCCCCTCCCTCTGGGGGGGGGGGGGCTGGTCACAACTACCACAGAAATAAAAAGAAATGCACAACCTGACGTGAGATGTGAAGATACAACCATGTTGTGATGCATGGGTTGTGGCCCATCTTGGCAGTGAGGGCTGCCCATCTTGGCGGTGAGGGCTACCCATCTTGGCAGTGAGGGCTGCCCATCTTGGCGGTGAGGGCTGCCCATCTTGGCAGTGAGGGCTGCCCATCTTGGCGGTGAGGGCTACCCATCTTGGCAGTGAGGGCTGCCCATCTTGGTGGTGAGGGCTGCCCATCTTGGCGGTGAGGGCTGCCCATCTTGGTGGTGAGGGCTGCCCATCTTGGCAGTGAGGGCTGCCCTGGGAGCTAGGGCTGCCCATCTTGGCAGTGAGGACCTGCTTTAAGGGTAGGAACGACCCTACCTTGATCACCGACCGTACCAATAGAGTACGAGTCTGCCAACCCCCGCTGGTATCTCTCTCTCTCTCTCTCTCTCTCTCTCTCTCTCTCTCTCTCTCTCTCTCTCTCTCTCGTTAACCGTGGCAGTAATGGCATCGAGGGCGTGGCACGGCATCCCACGGTGGCAGGGCAAGGGGGCGTTTATTTCAACGTTGAGCAGCAGCAGCGGCGGTGGCTGGCTGGCAGGCAGGCTGGCTGACAGGCTGGCTGGCTGGCAGGCTGACAGGCTGGCTGACAGGCTCAGAGGTTGGCTGACAGGCTGGTTGACAAGATGGCAGGCTAGCTGGCTAGCAAGCTGGCTGGCAGGCTGACAGGCTGGCTGACAGGCTCACAGGTTGGCTGACAGGCTGGCGGACAGGCTGGCTGGCGTTATGTGATTGTGAGTGTGATGCATCGATGGCGCAGCGCACCAGACGAGGAGTGGTGTGGCTGGGTGGCAGAGTGTGGGTAGAGTCTACACTTTGAGGCCCGGCGACCACGCTGGCTGGGAGGAAGACAGAAGCCTCTCTCATGGAAATAAATGGCCATGTTAGTGGGCGTGTTGGAGACGTATCATCTCCCTACTTCACCAGGGTCATCCCACAGGTAATTAGAATACTTCGTGCCTGGATGGAACCCAAGAGAAACGGTGGTCGACCCACGCAAGAAAAAACGCCCTCGTTCACCTAACGTTTAGTGTGAGGGGAAACACTGGCGGAGACTCTGGCTCTGCGGTGCCAGCTTGGTTTAGGAGACGTTAATAGAGGGCGTCCCAGTGTTTATTTTATAGTTTGTTATATTGCCGGCGGGTGAGGTGTGTCGCCGGGGTAATTTACTGGGGGGGCTGGGCTGTGTCTCAACCACCTCCTCTGGCTCTCTCCCACCACCACACACCTCCAGGGGCGGCCAGGCCCCCGACATGTGAGGCTTGGCAGCGGGGGAGAGAGGGAGGTGTGCTGTAGTTACATGAAGAGAGAGAGAGAGAGAGAGAGAGAGAGAGAGAGAGAGAGAGAGAGAGAGAGAGAGCAGCAAAGTGAAAGTGTTCTGAATGTAAAGTTGGCTGAAGTTCCCGTGACACACGCCAGGCGAGGTCACGTGGTCACCTGTTGTTGTGGTGGTCATGATGGTGGACGCCAGCGGCACTTTAACAGCACCTCTGACGTCACTGATGATGTTACGTTGACGTCAGGGACGATGTCATCATGTTCAGGGATGATATCATATTGACGTCGGGAATGATGTCACGGTGATGTCACGCCATGCAGGAGATGAGGTATTATGACATATCGTGACAGGGAAGTTCTGCCCTCGTGTCATGCAGTTACTGTGAGAACGTGCATGACGATTTTATATTCCGAATGTCTTATTTACACCATCTGTGTTTCCACTTCCGGTATTTGCATCATAACTGCATTACGTGTAGATCTCGTTGTGAACAAGTAGAGTAGCGAAGCCGCTTCTCCCAACCTCTCGTACCGTAATTAATGTCTGCATTTTTTATCTTGGATGCAACGCCCTCGCTTTGGCGATTGTAAAGGTTTGGCTGTGGAGAGTTTGAGCAGTGCGGTACGGACCTTGGGCGTGACTGGACCGGCTCTAACTCGTGAGGGCATGACCTTTGACCTGATATTTTAAGGGTCAGGTCAAAAAGGCCGAGCCGTTCCATCTGAAGGTTGTACCGTCGGGGTTAAGGGGCTGTACCGTTGTGAGCAGGTGTCGTACCGTCGTGTTTGAGCACCGTATCATTGTACAAGGAGCGTCCACTCGTGCCCTGGCTTCCTTGACACCAGAAGGAAACAGAAATCCACCGATGGATCCCGTGGCTGTGGACTTCCAGCCTGGGTCGAAGAATAGAACAGTCCCAGCGAGTGATGTGGCCAGCGAGCATAAACATGCTGAATTTTTCAGACTGGGCTGGTAAGAGGGGGGTTCTCAGTCCCCCCCTTCTTAATTCCAGTGGTGAATACCCAATACAAAAAAAGGGTTATTCACCACTTGAGGGAGGACTGTGTTATCATCCTTCTCTACGGTAGACATAAAGGAAACATTGCACACGTTTTGTTTGATGTGATGATGAGTGAGACATGAAATGGGTTGTCCAGCGACGGACTTAGAGAGAGAGATTGGCACCAGGTACCTGCTGGCGGCCGCTGTGGCAAGAATGCAACGCACTCCACCTGAGTTCGTCCAGAAGAAGGAAAGAAAAGACTTCATCTGTGTTATATTTCGTCCTCAGACTCGCTGGCGGCCTCACGAACCACACCACACACAACACCCAGATGTGGATGTTGAAACCAGGGGAAAAAAGAGCTCACTGGATCGTCATGAATGTCATAGGGGAAATGATTAGTTAGAAACGAGAGAGAGAGAGAGAGAGAGAGAGAGAGAGAGAGAGAGAGAGAGAGAGAGAGAGAGAGAGAGAGAGAGAGAGAGAGAGAGAGAGAGGAGTGGGTGGGGGCTGGGGTCATTCGTGGGTTCAGGTTGGAGTGTTTTCCGAGCTGGCGAAAATTCCTGGACTGTGCATGAAATGTGAGCCATGCATGCTAGCGACTGCGGCCCGGGATCAGGGTGGGTAGATGCCTCGCTGGCTGAATCTGTGTTTCACGGTCTGGAGGCTTAGTTCAGATGTGGGAGGGGGAGGGGGGGGGACACATGAGTAGTGGAGGGGATGGTAGAGAGTTGGACTGGCGGTTGGTAGTGGGGTGGATGGAGGATGGTGGAAGGGTGGACTGGAGGATGGTGGAGGGGTGGACTAGAGGATGATGGAGTGATGGAGGATGGTGGAGGGGTGGACTGGAGGATGGTGGAGTGATGGAGGAGGAGTGATGGAGTATGGTGGAGGGGTTAAGTGATGGAGGATGGTGGAGAGGTGGACTGGAGGATGGTGGAGTGATGGAGGATGGTGGAAGGGTGGACTGGAGGATGGTGGAGTGATGGAGGATGGTGGAGGGGTGGACTAGAGGATGGTGGAGTGATGGAGGATGGTGGAGGCTCGGAGTGGTATGATATTGCTAGATATTTACTACATGTGAGACAATGCTCACTGACCGGGGAATATTGTTTCAGACCCTGGGGCTGAGCGAGCGAGGGAGTGTATTGTTTCAGGCCCCTGCAGCCGAGGGGTGGTGTCTGGGGGTCACGTGAAAGCAACAGGGGTTGTATGAGGTTGCGAAAACCGCGCCTTGCTGGCCGTCCACAGCCGATGATCCTCGAGACCTCGTATTGTTTTTACTTAGGAAAATTGTCCCACTTACTGCTGATAATGATGGCTGCCTCGAGGCCCCGGCAGGAGACTTGTGAATTATAGATTTCGTCATATCTTTAACGTGGGTTCGACACGCCATTATTACTCTGGGTCTTTTTTTTACGAGTGATAGTGTGGGGATTGTGGCGAGCCTTTCATGTGTTTCATGCCGCTTCCCTAATGGCGCGTCTTGCATAATTCACAGACCTCTTTCTCGCTAGGTTCCGGGCAACACAATTAGCGTAGTGTAAATTTGTCTTCATTTACGGCGTTTACAGATTATCTTCCCGGAGAGGGAATCCTCAGAATCGAAGTGGGAGCGTGAGATATCGTCGCTTGGTATCGAAATCACATTTTTAGGTCGTGTCGCGTACCTGGTACCTTGTGAAGCCAGACACACACACACACTCAGTGATCTCCTAGGAACGAGGCAGGTACTCGGGGAGGCGGAGATGGGGTCATGGGTGAGCGTTGTCAGGGTGGTGGTACTACTGCCCACACACCTGCACCACATTATCCAGGAGGCTCTGTAGAGAAGATTCGTCAGGTCAAGCCGGGCACGGGCTGCATGACCGCTGGTTGTCGGGTAGACATTACTGCCACAACCTGTGTGTGTGTGTGTGTGTGTGTGTGTGTGTGTGTGTGTGTGTGTGTGTGTGTGTGTGTGTGAGATGCTGTCGATTTTTGAAGGAAGTCAGGTGTGTGGTGGGTACAATACATATCGACCTTCTTCCTAAGGTGTTAGTGTGAGCCTGAGCCAGTCTTGGCCCCCGGCTGTCAACCCTCAGATGACAAATCTAGGAGAAAGACACAGATTGTATCACGTCCTCGTGCTTGCTCCATCGCCACGCACCGCGCTGCTCCACTTCATTGTCTCTCGCTGTCCACTTCGTCCCCGTCTTACCACACGGAGTCACGCAGGACCAGACGAGGTTCTTGTAAATGCCTGGACGTACGTAATCCTTATTGTGTCTTACCCAATACGTCAGGGCGGTGTGTTCCCCCCAGCAACCCCCTCACCGGGCAATTACCGCGACACAAACGACACATTAGTGCGGGTCGATCATAAAATTTCCCCCCTGATTGAGAATAAGATCTTGTGAATTGATTAGAACAGCGAGTGTATTACGTCTCGTATTTAATCCGGCCTTGTTGGATACATCGCAGCGAAGCAATGCCAGCCAGCCGAACACACGCGTCTTGAATAACTGGTAACAAGTTCATACTGTAATTAACTCTAATGATCTGAAGTTAAGTGTCCTGTGCTTGGCCGGCTGGAGGCTGGTGGCCACAGTCGAATGATGTCTGCTATATGTTCAGTCTGTATCTGGGGGCAACATCCCTGTGTGGCATAGGCTTATAAGACGACCTAGACGAACACCATAGCTGGTCTGCTACGTGGTTGATGATGGTCAGTACGAGTAATGTACAGTAATGTGGGTGGGACAAGCTGAAGGAAGATCCCATAATGGATACTGTATGGCTGGGGAAGATGCTGCAGGAACCGGTGTGTGGGAAGGTCTTGGGGGAGTCGACACCGTCCCTAACCCATAGTCAGGGTCCCACGTTAGGAGAATAGTCAAGGAGACAAACTGTCTGCTGGCGAATATGTGAATTACATTTAAGTACGTGGGTAAAGAAGTATTCAGATAACTGCCCACGTCATACACGAGACCAAAGCTAGAACTTGCCTCTCATGTTTGGTCACCGCACCTAAAGAAGCACAAAGAACTAATAGAGAAGGTGCAGAGGAGGGCAACAAAAATGGTGCCAGAATGAAGAGAGATGAATTAGAGAGGTTACTGGACAACGATGTATCCGTCATGGAACACAGAAGAGTAAGGGGACGTTTGATCACATTCAGAAACTAGTGTCATGGTGTTACTTCTTCATAACGTGCAGAACATGATAGCCAGAGGCCATAACATGAATGTGAACGGCAGACTTGATGGAAAAGATGTAAGGAATTCTTTGTATAGTGTGAGAATGGCGGATGAATGTAGTCACGAGATTGTGAATGTGGACAGCAAACCTAAGTTTTAAAGAGTTGTATGATAGTAAGAAAAGTTCAAGAAATGGGGTACCAAGAGTGTAGATTTCTTTTCCTGTATAGTACAAATGGGTAATTACACACACACACACACACACACACACACACACACACACACACACACACACACACACACACACACACACACACACACACACACCAGACCTGAACATCAAAGACGACCCACCACACCATACATTGGTCTGCAGCACGTCATCCCGGTCGTCAAGTTAAGGCCAGCAGGACATGTAAGGGTAGTCATGTACTTATGTAAATATGGGTGTGTAAGCCTGGGGATAATTAGACACATGTGTAAATATTGGAGCGTAAACATGGAACGTGTGTACTTAATGCTCCAATATTGTACACAGAGGTTGGGTGTGTGTGTGGCGTGAGGGTAATGGGGTCAGGCAAAGGTGTAAGGAAGAGGTGGACCAAGAGAAGGTCAAAGAGAAGACATTCATGTCTTTTGTGAGGAAGGGTCGACGGTGGAGGAGCCACAGTCCGGGTCGGTGTGGCATGTAGGAAGGAAGGGGTACTGAGGATGGGTTAGGGATGACCATCCCTGACATTCCCTGTCTCTGAAGAAGAAAAAATATAAAACTTAAAACTGGGTTCAAACTAGGAGGTTGTGGACACCATGGGAGTAAAGTTGGATTAGGAAAATATAACCAAGAGAGAGACCATTGATGCAGTCCGCCTCACAGCTTGATGTAGTGTATCAATACCATCTTAGGAATTGATGTCGAGGTTCGAATAACAGTCCAGGATGGTATCAGTGAGGAGTTAAGCTGAGTCCTTCTATTCATTGCCTCACATGATAAGATCAACGATACAAACACTCAACAAACTCGTGTGTGTATAGAAGTATACAAATACTGGTGAGTGTGGGGGCTG
This sequence comes from Panulirus ornatus, assembly GCF_036320965.1. Taxonomy (NCBI): domain Eukaryota; kingdom Metazoa; phylum Arthropoda; class Malacostraca; order Decapoda; family Palinuridae; genus Panulirus; species Panulirus ornatus. Next base: position 13,658,766 of record NC_092285.1, read on the forward strand.
GTTATAGTGTGTGTGAGTGTGGGGGGCCGGTTATAGTGTGTGTGAGTGTAGTGTATGTAGGGACAAGCTGAGCATCAGCCAGGGGCGAAGTGGGTGAGGGAGGAGGGAATGAGGGCACGTGAGGGAAGTGACGTGAGAGGTCACGGGAACAGATTTAAGAAGAGACTGATATTTCTCTGTGGGCAAGCTTTATATCACCCATCACTCGCAGGTGAGAGGTTATATATATATATATATATATATATATATATATATATATATATATATATATATATATATATATATATATATATATATATATATATATATATATAGAGAGAGAGAGAGAGAGAGAGAGAGAGAGAGAGAGAGAGAGTTCCCCTGTATATCTACATGAGCATAGACTGGATTATAATAATATATGAAGAAGGAAAGTGTTGGGCGCAGGAAGACCGCAGCCCAGATATCTACATTGTCTGGTCATATTAAGAAGCAGAAGTCTGCTTTACCGTACAAGATTATTGCCGGATTGCTGGGCAAACACGGTGAAGTGGCGCGGGAGTGGTAGGTGGGAGGGCGTGCCTACCACGCCTTGTTTACCCGGAGTGTGTGCGCGCACCTTACACGCTACGTCAGGTCCTCACCGTGGGTCGTGGGGGTCAGGCTCATGGGCGTGGGAGACTTGTGGGCGTGGAAGGGCGGGCGTGTGTGTGCATGGGAGGACGGGCAGGCGTGTGGATAGTCCTATGGGCGTGGAAGGGAGGCGTTGGAGAGGGTGTGTGTGTGTGTGTGTGTGTGTGTGTGTGTGTGTGTGTGTGTGTGTGGAGGGACGACTTGGTGTGGGAGATGCCGTCGAAACATCCCAGTATTCGCTGGTGACGGGTCGTATACATCAGACCCTGAGCACGACGGAGCGACCCTTCAATGACTTAGTGTCGTGTATGGATTCGTCCAGGTCTCATTATGCTTCGAGAGTCATCGAGTAAAACTAATTCTTAAATAGGAGCAGAAAATATGAATGGAGGCGACGAGGATGATCATAATATGTCTTACAGAAAACCTGGTGTATTTGAGAACGTGGGGCCACTGTGCACAACACTTAGTGTTGTGTCTTAGGAGCCCCAGGAGGAGGAGGACATGATTTCCCCGTCACATTATAATTACCTGAAGGAACCAGCAGTTGGCTCGTGTCGTCTGTCATCGCCAGCTGTAACGTCTCGGGGACCTGGTCTTGCGGAGAGAGTGGTATTCGGGGCGTGGGGTGGCCGTCGCACTACCACAGCCCCTCGCCACACTCCACTTCCCATTCAGAAAAATCCTGATGATTTTTCCCCGGGGCGTCTCGTACCCCACAGTTCATCTAGGAGGAGGCCGGCCGCTCCTTGTATGGCTCAGCAAACACTGTAGCCTCACCCCTCGGCCGTCCACACGCCCTGGTCATCATCCCACGGCAGGTCCTCCCACGCCCACATGCCCGCTCTTTCCACGCCCACATGCCTGGCTCTCCTGTGCCCCCCCAACCCCCTCCTTCCCCCAAGCTTCTGACCACCTCACAGCTGCTCACCTCACCTGCAACGCCCTCATGGTGGGCCATACCTCCGCCCTCCCACGTTCACTTGTCTCATGCTTGGACGCCTTACTCCTGCACCCACACTTACCTACGCCCACACACCCAGCCCTCCCCAGGCTACACACCCAGCCCTCCCCAGGCTACACACCCAGCCCTCCCCAGGCTACACATCCAGCCCTCCCCAGGCTACACAACCAGCCCTCCCCAGGCTACACATCCAGCCCTCCCCAGGCCACACATCCAGCCCTCCCCCAGCCACACATCCAACCCTCCCCTGGCCACACATCCAGCCCTCCCCTGGCCACACATCCAGCCCTCCCCTGGCCACACATCCAGCTCTCCCCTGGCCACACATCCAGCCCTCCCCGGGCCACACACCCAGCCTCTCCCCAGGCCAAACACCATCGTCTCCCAACCCTACGTCTGGTGATATCTCAATGGGAGAGTGTGTGGGGGGAGGGAGTAAATGAGTGTGCAGCAGTACTCCTGCCCACCTGTTATCCTCCCCACCTCACTCTCGTCATAGCTTCCTCAGGGTCGAACAGAATGGTTGAAATAGTCCCACAGTCACACACACATACACTGGCACATCCTGTTGCACCTGTAGTGCTTGCGACGCACACTTTCACACATCCGGAGTCTGACACAGACGGCCGTGGTGTGTAACGCTGGGTTTATCCCCTCACACTCCGACACTACATACTTTCACACACTCCCACACTCGCACGGGCTTCCCTGGTTGGGTGGCTAGCGTCGCTGACCATGATTCACGCGGGGGCCCGCCATGGTGTGAATCATGGGTGCAGCAGCTGGTCCACAGCCAACCCAGTGATCATGCTTCCCTTAGGGCTGGTCGATTAATGGTTACCTGGTTTATGCCGGGGCGTATGTGCGTATATACACACATTAAAGCAAGGTCTTACGCCTCACCCACACCACTGACACTACACTCTCGTATACCACCTACTCCTGTAAAACTTTACACCCTCTTATACCCTACCCACACCCTGTGTACCACCTAAAACCCTCTTACACCCTACCCACACCCTGTCTACCACCTTACACCCTCTTACACCCTACCCACACCCTGTCTACTACCTTACACCCTCTTACACCCTACTCACACCCTTTTTGAGACATTATATCCTCTCACGCCCTACCCACGCCTTCCTGAACACGCTACACGTTCTTACGTTCTTCCCAGACCTTTGAAACACTACACACTCTCCACCTTACACACACCCTCCTTGATCCTCTCCAGTCCTACACCCTCCCTCTCTCATTGAGAGACTCGTGTGTGTTCGTGGGTCACGAAATGGAAAAGAAATTGACGTAATTGAGAGAAGGGGAACTCTGGCCCACACTGGGGGAGGATGACTGTCTTGCCCACACCGGGGGAAGTGCTCCCTGGCCCTCACCATGGGAGGGACTCTCTCCTCTACACCTGGGGAAATTTACGAGAGTCGCGTCTGCTGAGTGTGGCAGAGGGCGGGAGTCGTGACCGGACCCGAGCCTTGAAAGGCAACGCCTTGTGCTGCTCTCTTAATTACGTACACCGGTAGTGGAGGACGGGTGTGGGGCGGCCCGGGCCACACCTGGGGGAAGACCGTGGCCCACCATACCTAGAGCTCTAATGGTGTGGCCCACCACACCTGGAGGACTCTTAGTGTTGCCCTCCACAGGTAGGGGTCATGACCCGCCACACCTGGAAGGTGGGTTTTGTGACCCACCGCTCGTGTACGGTGAGCAGTGCGGTCGACAGCACCACGTCGAGATGATATACTAACATGGACATTTTGTAGGGAAGTATGAATGGCGTAACGCATTGTGATGTGGGTACAACCACCGAATATTGTGGTTGTACTCACCTCTGTATATCCCTCTGTATATGCCACCTCTGTATATCCCTCTCCAACACCTCCCTACTTCCCTCTCCAACACGTCCATACATACATCCCCAACACTCGCCTGACTTACTGGCACAATACCTCCCTCTCCCCAGTGTTGCCTTCTCCATCATTCCTATAGTCTTCTCCCCAACATATCTCCACCCTGCCCAACACTTGTATATTTACCTCCCCAACATCGTTACCAGAACACCCTCCTACCCTCCCCAACATGTACCAATCTTCTGCAAAATATTCGCACTCTCCTTACGATCTCCCTCACATCCCCAACATTTCAATATCATTCCAAACTTCTCTCTCCCCATCACCATGCCTTTCTGTCCTCTCCAACAGCTCCCTCACATCTCCAACATTACCCAAGGTGCCGCCTCTCTCCAGGCCATGCTACACTTCCTCTCCTCCACCCCTTTACCTCCCCATTAAGGCAAGCCCTTCAGCCAGGCCTGGGGTGATGGGGAGGTTACGTGGGTCATGCTTTTGCACCAGTGGACCAGTGTCCTTACCAGGCGTACGACATGCTGATAAATATTTTTTTTTGCTTTTATGATATTACGTGATGAATTATTACGGCTCAGGCTTGAATGGAGGGGAGGATAGGGGGAGTTGTGGCTGCGTCCAGGTGGTTGAAGAGTCGGTCTCTTAGGTATTAAAGATGACTAACGAGGAGAGACAGACAGACAGACAGACAGAGAGATGATAGATAGACAAGGGAGAGTGAGAGACACCGCCTCCTGGCATGGAAGAGAGAGAGAGAGAGAGAGAGAGAGAGAGAGAGAGAGAGAGAGAGAGAGAGAGAGAGAGAGAGAGAGAGAGAGAGGTGGGGGGTGATAATGAAGGATCGTGGGAGACACAGATACGACGGGGAGTATTGTATCAGAGGAGTGGAGACCACCCCGAGTGTGGCTCACCACCACTGTGCCCCACACGTTGCCACCACAATATATATCCCCCCTCCACCCCTCCACTACACCCTACCCCCACCCCCTGTACCCACGTGGGTTATTAGATCTGAGATTCCATAGTGTAGATAAACGTTCAGAATGATATATATATATATATATATATATATATATATATATATATATATATATATATATATATATATATATATATATATATATATCCCTGGGGATAGGGGAGAAAGAATACTTCCCACGTATTCCCTGCGTGTCGTAGAAGGCGACTAAAAGGGGAGGGAGCGGGGGGCTGGAAATCCTCCCCTCTCATTTTTTTTTTTGATTTTCCAAAAGAAGGAACAGAGAACGAGGCCAGGTGAGGATATTCCCTCAGAGGCCCAGTCCTCTGTTCTTAACGCTACCTTGCTAACGCGGGAAATGGCGAATAGTATGAAAGAAAAAGAAAGATATATATATATATATATATATATATATATATATATATATATATATATATATATATATATATATATATAGGACTGATTGTCTCTGTTTTGATCCACGATTGTCCATCACATCTTTTCCCGACCATCACCTGCATCATATAACCAGTAACGCCACCGTTACCTCCAGCCACCAGAAATCCTTCGTCCCAAGGTTGCAGTTCGGCTCCGCTGCCGAATGGAGCCCATCCGTGCTCGTACACACCACTACAAGAACAGTCCCATCCCAGTCAGTTATCAGCAGACAGACCCTCCTCCTCCCCGCTTCATGTACATCCCACTGTTTATATGGTTTATTTACATCCCACTGTTTATATGGTTTATTTACATCCCACTGTTTATATGGTTTATTTACATCCCACTGTTTATATGGTTTATTTACATCCCACTCTTTATATGGTTTATTTACTCAGTCTACCTTAAACCTTCGCCTGAAATTCATTTACTAAACCATCCATTATTATGTTCCCTTAAGAGGACCCATTGTTATTCCTATAATTTATGTATATTTATTTTTTTCCAACAGTCTTTGCCATAACCTTGGTATAGTGAAGATAAAGGTGTATAGTGAAGATAAGGGTGTATGTGAAGATGCCTTTTGACTATACTACATGTGAGGGTTAATTCAAGGGCCTGTAATGTCTTGCCCACGCCATAGCATGTGGAGATCTTGCCCACGCCATGGCATGTGGAGAGGTAAATACAGTGATTAAAACACTGATTGCAATATCCATTCTCTGCCCGCTGATGCCAGACCCAACCACAACATTCCTCAACTTCTGCCACCAACTTACGTATGTGGGCAGTCCAGATCCCTGGGTATATGGGCAGGCCAGACCCCTGTGCATGTGGACAACCGAGATCCCTGGGTATGTGGGCAGGCTAGACCCTTGGGTATGTGGGCAGTCCAGATCCCTGGGTATGTGGACAGCTAAGATCCCTGGGTATGTGGGCAGGCCAGACCCTTGGGTATGTGGGCAGTCCAGATCCCTGGGTATGTGGACAGCTAAGATCCCTGGGTATGTGGGCAGCCCAGACCCTTGGGTATGTGTGCAGCCCAGACCCTTGGGTATGTGGGCAGGCAAGACCCTTGGGTATGTGGGCAGGCCAGACCCTTGGGTATGTGGGCAGGCCAGACCCTTGGGTATGTGGGCAAGCCAGACCCTTGGGTATGTGTGCAGGCCAGGCCCCTGTTCATGTGGACAACCGAGATCCCTGGGTATGTGGGCAGGCCAGACCCTTGGGTATGTGGGCAGCCCAGACCCCTGGGTATGTGGGCAGGCCACCTATTGTGCCGTAGAAGGATAGGGGTAGGGTAGGGTAGGGTAGGGGGGTTGAGTGGGGCGAAGGTGAAGCAAAACACCGGGTGCTGTAAAGTCGAGATTGTAGGGATCATAGCATGTTCGTGCCATGTTTATCGTCGGCGGCACGTGGCATTATCATCAACCCGGCTCTTTAAAGTGAATAATTGAGTTATTGACTTTTAGCATGAAGCTTGGGGTAGGGTTGTGCTGGGCTAGCTGGGGCTCTCATTAATGTGGAGTCCAGCCTCCCTGGAGCTTCACCTACACAGACGCCCACGGACATACACACCACGGACGGTCATACAGGTACACACACACACACACACACACACACACACACACACACACAGATTCGCACTTTACGTGCACACATATTGGTAGATATATGAACGTACAACAGCTGTTCCTGCACATCCCTAGCAGTCGAGGCTTTGGAGTCTTTGGTTCGATGGTATTGTGGATCACGTGGATGGGGAGCGAATGGGGTCACCAGGGAACTACACAAGGGGAGTGTCGGGAATGGTCGTGGCTGGACTGCTGGAGGAAACAAGTTTACGACATGGAGGTGACTTACATCGGCCAGACTGTGCTCACCATGATTACGTTGTGCAAGAGTGCGTACGTGTGTTTGTATCTGTCTTATTTATGAATAGACGTAACTCCTGCGCCAACACAGACACACCGACAGTGATAGGAATATCACTCATACACCAACAGACAGACAGACAGACTCAGTGATATTTGTAAGGGACGATCTTATCGCTTGGTTCCTGAGCGGCAGGTGGAGGTGGAAGGGAGACGAGCCTCCACAGTCGTATACGTGAGGTGTGATGTGGAGGGCAGGAGGTGGACTCACTTGGACACTTTGACCAGGTGTTTGATGCGTTACAGTGATGGAAACAGTTTGAGTTTAATTCTAACATATCGTCCATGTAATATGATGTGTACTGGTGAATTAAGCCTGTGTGTGTGTGTGTGTGTGTGTGTGTGTGGTGCAGATTATCCTCTCTATATCAGATCCAGCTCAAGACTTGCTCCACCATTGCCTCTCGCTCTGTAGCCCGTCCCACCGTCATGTTCCTCACCGTCTGGTGTCGTCTTATTGCCACCGCTACTCACACGCTCACTGCACTGATGGAGTGCCGCCCGTTGTACCCGAGGTGCTTAAACGTGCGCACATTACTCACATATTCCTGACACCAGTACTTACCTCCGTCCTCCTCCCTCCTCCACGTTCCTGTGGGTCGTTCTCCCCGTACGAGCGTTGCCCATCGGCATGCGACATGACCTGCGTCACCGGTGGACGTACAGACAGACACGTGTCGCGTCATCGCTCATAGAGCGGAGTGTCGCAAGCTCTGCTGATGTGAGGCGCCGGGTGTGTGATCAAGCTGGGGTCGTCGGGTGTGGGACGCGACGTGATGGGTGTTGTATTTGAGGTTTGGGGGATGTTGTATGAGATGTGGTTTGGGGGTGGTGTGTGAGGTGGTGATGAGGCATTGTGTATGAGAAGAATGCTCCCAGATCACTATCCTTTAACGTGGTTTAAATGTAGGTCCATAAATACGGGTTTTGTGTGGCTGTGGGCACATGGTGGGTGCAGCCGGGGGCAGGGGCGGTCTGCTGGTCCTAATAAGCCGGTTGAACCTGGTGAATATAGCACAGCAAAGGCAAGGCCGTACCAGTAATGGTCCAGGGTGGCCATAAGCATACCAGCGGGGCCGCTCGACGTAGAAGTTAACCCACGGACTTACACCGCCCTCACTGGGCGGCCCTCACTTGCCTGGACCAGCCTGGCCCAGTGGGGTGGGTAGGAGCGTGTCCCGGGGCAGGTGAGGGCAAAGTCTCCCGCGGCAGGGGAGGCCACAGGGAGAAGCTGGCGTATAATTTAGTGCGACAACCCATGATGTTGACATGCCGAGTGGCCCGCCGGCTGACCCGAGGCAGATGAATGGCCCGGCCCTGCTGCAAGATGCATACCATCCGTAATGGCCCGGGTCATAATGATAAGCCGAGACGCTGCCGTGCCGGGATGAGCAACGATAACGCTAATAAGGTGTGGGTTGGTCGGTCGATCGAGATAAACAAGGAGGAGGAATACCCACAGGGCATTACATCCGGTGCCGACCGCGTCCAGCCACGGGAGGAAACGTGGACGAGGACCACTGTAATGTGCCTCACCGCCGCTGCTGCTCACGCCACCAGAGCGAGATGCACAGTGCATCAGCTGGTGGTGGTGGTGGTGTTGGTGATGGTGATGGTGGTGGTGGTAGGTGGTGGTGGTGTTGGTGGTGGTGTTGGTGGTGGTGGGTGGTGGTGGTGGTGGTGATGGTGGTGGTGGTAGGTGGTGGTGGCATGGAATAATAAAACATGAGATTCATAGGTCACAAGTATCAGCGATGTATAATTCTCATGTCCAGAATATCGCGGGTGAGAGGAAGTGAGGACCTGAGTCCAACTCAGGTGTGACCAAGGAATTTAGAATACAACGTCGGCATCATTACGCATGCTTCAGGTCAGGGGCTCTCCTTCGTGGTCACATGACTTAAGATTTCAGGTCTGGAGGAGGGTGAGGGGGACCTGACGAGGGTGGGGATGGTGTTGTACAGTTCCCTCCTGCTGGTGGATGAGGGAGGGATGCATGGTTCACTTTAGTGAAGTCAGGGTAACTTTGACCAGGTTCCTTGTGGTGGCTGGGTGAGTGTGTATTTTGCTATTTTGGTTGAGTGAAGGAGGGATGTGAGAGGATCCTTCTTGGTTGGCTGGTGGTGACTTGATCATGTGTGTGCTGTGTGGGAAGGTCCTCATGTAAGATGGTCTTGTATACCGTGTATGGGTCTCTCTGGTCTGTTGGCACAGTTATCTCTCGACGGGAGACTGTGTTGTGGGTAGCAAGCCCTGCTGTATGGACATAAGATTCAACTTCACTGCTGAGATAGACCTTTCTCACTAGCCAGGTCGTCTGGGAACTGTGGAAGAAGAATAATGTGTGACCAGGTAGAAAATGAGATGAAGAAGCTACCAGAGACACTGACCTACGAACAGCGTAATAGACTGACGTGGAAGTAACGCGCCAGAAGAGAAATAGATGATGGAAGGTGGGAAGAGGAATGAGGGGAACAGCAGGGAAGGTACGTTATCTGGGAGAGTGGCAGCCTGGGTGGCGAGTGTGGCAGTGGGGGGGCCAGACCACACCAGCAGGAAGTGTACATACAGCAGGGGGGAGGAAGGTAAAGTCTACCACAGGTATGATAACCCATTGTACTGTACGTCGCACCTTCATTGTACCTGAACCCTGTTATGTACCACCGCGAGATGGCCTTCGCCTGGAGCATGTTTCGCCCGAGATATATCGCTCATTATGTAAGATGTTTGTAAGAATAAGAAATAGTGAAACTCACGTGCATAAAGAATCATAGTAGTTTTTGAGAGGGCTGAACGTACACGAAGGCTACCTGCCTCTCCTTGACTCGGCGCTCGATATAGCGTTGATAGCTATTTTAAGGGATTTTTATGTCTTATATTTTTGTGTATGTTAAGGACACGTGAGCCTTATATCATGACTGATATAATGTGTGTGTGTCTTCCTTCCAGGTACGTGTCTGTGTGTGCAGGGTCTGCCGGCACCAGCAGGTAAGTCACCTCACACACGGTCGCTTCAGACGTTTCATATGATCGTAAACGCAGGATATAAAGAGGAATATATTCATGTATTTGATGGTGACCTAAAGGTACTACTGACGGCGGGGGTAATGCACTCCCCAGCAGACAGTAAAGGAACCACTGAAGGTGGAGGTAATTCACTCCCCAGTAGAGTGTGTGACCCGGCACGGGGCGGTGGAGGCAGGCCAGGTAGATATTATAGGACTAATCTATTAGCGTCCCCGGCCGTCTGAGACCAGGGATCAACCAGAAGATTTCCGCTCCCTTAAGGGTGTGCCTCTGCCCTACCCCGGGGGGTTCCTCCCCCCTACCCTTCCCCAAGGGCTCCTCCTCTGGCCATTACTCTAGTGGTCTTCCCCTCCCGGGCGCCACTGTCTCTCCCCCTCTTGTCTGACGGATGACGGTAAATCCCGGTAAGTCCTGCCGCCTCTGTCCATACTAGGCTTTATCCTGCTACCACCACACCCACCACCAGCCGGCTCCTCCCGTCCCGTCCAGCCCTTCAGGACTGTCCTCCCTTCTCTCCCTCAGCTGCTTGGCCTCTTTTAGTGGTCCGGTCCTCTTCCAGCCAGTCCTCCGCCAGCAGTATGGTCCCCTTCCAGAGCCTTCCGGTCCTCCTTTCCAGCCTTTTAGTCCGACATCATCCACCCGCCTGGTCCACTTCCACCCGTCCAGTTTTCCTCCAGCTGTCTAGTCTTCCTCCACCCGGCTCTTCCGCCTCCAGCCGTCCCATTCCCCTCCAGCTGCCCGGTCCCCTCCACCCGTCTCGTTCCCTCTTCAGCTGTCCTCGTTCCCTCCATCCAATACATTGTCCCTCAGTAAATACATCTCCGTCATGGTTGTGTTGGGGCGTCCACTGCTCTTAATGTGGTTTTCTTTTGTAGTGTTATTGATAAAAACCTTTTTAACATGTTCTGATTCTTTATTTTCTTGTTGTATATGATTGATTATCATTTATTATATTATTGTATTTACATTACTGATCTTTGTTACTAGCGCTTCAGGAAGTAACCAGAGTTTATCACAACACAAGAGGATGGTTTTGTGTCGTGATGTTACTGTGTTTCTGATGATCATCTTGTGAGCTTGGAATTAAGATGTGTCACGCGTACCTCCTCTGTGTGTGTGTGTGTGTGTGTGTGTGTGTGTGTGTGTGTGTGTGTGTGTGTGTGTGTGTGATGTTTAGTGGATATCTCCCTTGTGGGAGCACTGGTGCCGATGGGGTGGATGTGTTTGTTCAGACTACTATATTTCAAGTGGCTTGTGAACTTGTAATCCTGTGTTTTGGGTCATTATGTATTTCTCATTTGTAATTTGTAATTACGATACAGCTGTATTATATGTGTCTGAATAGAACGCTCCATACTGAAATGTGAATTAATCAGTACATCACCTCGACCTTTTCATTGTTCCCTGTTTGGGATTCGGTCTTGTATAGCCTTGATACTGAAGGTTCCTGTATTCAGATAACTATTGTTTTGTTTGGCTATCGAGCTCAGCGAAAGTCAAACTCTCTCATTCAAGTACGGTATTTGTTCCTGACTCTTGTCCAAGTGTGAGGGAACCCCACTGGGAAAGTGGCTCATCTTAGTGATGTTCATGAAGAGCGACTCCGGTGAGTCTGAGGCCCTGGAGGGAATGGTTATATCGTTATCCACACACATGCTGAAGACTGGTTCAGAGGGTGGAAGGTAACGTAACAGAAAGCGAGGGAGATGACTGGTTGTCACCAGGGAAAGCAAGGGATTGTCAGCATAAATACGGGTATCGAACACTGGAGTGGAAGTACCAAGTCAAGAGTGTGACTGCGAATACAACCTGAGAATTATGCAGTACATTGCCCCTCGTATACCACATCGATCCAATTCGTTCCATCCCATGCACGCTTCTCGCCCTCCTTCATCCACTGTATCGATCCTGGTAGTAAACATATCGACCAGCCAAATTATGGCAATAATAATCTGACATGATTAATAAGTTCCGCGTGAGCATAAGATTATAAACACGAGATAAAGAGTAATATACGGTGATTAATGTGAGCAAATCAGTGTACTGGACGCGTGCAAATTGCGTTGCTGGACTTTATTACACCTTGGTAGGAAGGGACCCCAGGGAGGATGGGAAGAAGGTGATAAGACAAATGCCTCTCCAGGCAGGTGTAGAGATACATACATACGCACGCACGCACGCACACACGCACGCACACACACCAAAAGATGCAGAGATAGAGCAGCCAGAGGCCATAACGGGAAAGTAAGCCAGAAACTTGTTAGAAAAGACATAGAGAAGTACTTTAATGGTGCGAGAGTAGCGGAGGAGTGGGTTATACTGAGCAATGATGTCGTTAATCCTGACGGCATACGGTGGTTTAAAGAACTGTATGGTCGTTCGAGGGAAGGGGGCCCAACGAGTGTAGAACTCCCTCCCTGTACTGAACAATTAGGTAATTAGACACACACACACACACACACACACACACACACATATACACACACACACACACACGTCTCTGGGCGACAGTCATCACCTCGTAAGACGCATGTTGTTATTTGCGTATTGTTTTCGGCCGCGACGATCGCTGTTACGTAGTGTGACGCCCGTGACGCTGGCCGGCCTTGTCTGGGGGACGAATGCATCATTGTGCATGTGGGTCGGTATGTGCCTTGGCCGACCGTCGGGTGCGCGCACGCATGTGTGTGTGTGTGTGTGTGTGTGTGTGTGTGTGGCGTTGCGTGTGGGGGTGCGGGCCGACCCGTCAGTAAGATGTAAGGTTAACACGTCCCCCTTGGCCACCGCGGAGCCACAGGACAGTAAGGCCTGGCGGGGCGCGCGATAGTGGCATGACATTATCTTGATGTGAGGCGGGGGAGATGCCCAGGACCCCAGCAGTACCCCAGCAGGACCCCAGGACCCCAGCAGTACCCCAGCAGGACCCCAGCAGTACCCTCATCTTTCCTTCTTCCTCTACCTAACCTGGAACTTGGAGATCGAATTCTCAAGGTCCTCCTTGTGGTAGTGTACCATGATATTATCCCGTCTGGTCAGAGTGTGGACACGTATATAGATCAATATAAGTGATGCAGTTACTCCCATTATCTGAGGAGGTCAGGGATGTTTTATCCGTCTCAAGTGATTTTGATGATGATGATTGACTTGATAACACTGCGGACAGAGAGGCCCTAGCGATGTCGTGCAGTATTGCTACTACAATTGATCTCGTCTGTGGAGGAGGAGGAGGAAGAGGAGACATTAAGCCTCGGACTTGCGGCATAATTATAAAAAGTCAGACTGAATATGTGAAGCGATTTCTAAATACTGTTGTAAATGTAGAATGCTATACTGGGGACCCTCTGGGATGGGTCGGCTAGACCCAAATGTCAGCTGGGAAGGTCACTCGATATCGCTGTGGGAAAACTTTTATGTAAAGTTAGATCTAACTAAGCCTGCTGGCCCTCCCCTGCTGGCCCTCCCCTGCTGCCCTCCTCACCGCTCCTGCTGACGACGGTCTTCCTGCTCATGATGTTCCTGCTGAACACCTCACGGCTGTTGCTGGGGCGTCCCTGGTGTGGGGTCGTGTCGCCAGCTGGGACGTTTCCAGTGGCTGGGATGGTCTAGCCGTCCAGAATATCCCGGAGGAGGTGATAGAAAACGGTCCGCCGATCTACATTTATGAGTTGTGGTTCATACATAAGGTTTTGAGCTGGCGACTTTTAAAGAGTTTTATTTTGTCTCTTTTTTTTTAAGAGACTTTGAGGAGTGAGGACCGCCTCAGTCATGATGCAGGTGGGTGTGTCAGTCCTCCCCTCGGACGCCATGCCTTGAAATAGTTCTCATTTAGTTTTACTTTATTTCTCGTCGGAAGTTTAGGTGTTGAAGGCTTTGGGTACATTACCTTAGGATGGTAGAGCATAGGTGGTTAATTATACGTAGTGAACACACGCGTTGTGAAAGTGGATGGAAAGGGTGGTAGAGAGGGAGTGGTGGAGCCTTCCCCACCTGTGATGCTTGGGGCAGTGGTGGAGGCGCTGTGGGGAGAGTGGTAGGGCGACGGAGTCCACTGTGCCTCCTGGCGACTCAGCTCACCGTGTTGTGTTAATTATTACGACGCGTTGTTGTTGTAGTAACGTAGGGAGCCGCTAGGAGGCTTAACAGCAGCGGACATGTGTTCGGGGAGAGAGAGAGAGATAGAGAGAGAGAGAGAGAGAGAGAGAGAGAGAGAGAGAGAGAGAGAGAGAGAGAGAGAGAGAGAGAGAGAGAGGCTGGGGTCTTCGCCTCCACCGTGTACATGATGGTGATGGGGTAATGATAGAACCATTCTAACACGATGGTACGACCTTTAGGTGTCATGACCTGGCATTTGACCTCACCAAGAAGGGTCTGGTCAAAGGCTACAGCCATATCACGCAAGGGTCATCCCGCCGTGCTCATGGTTATTCAAGTGGAGTAAGTTTACCTCTAATAACAAGTGGAGTAAAACTGATTTTGGTTTAACTCATTTCTCTTGCACAGGGGGAACGTGTTTCGGATATTGAAGGTCAAAATTGATCCCCAGAGACGAGGGTGGGAAGTGTAGCCCACACGATGTTGTCGCGGTCTTGTATCTGTCTGTCTACGGGACTCTAGCTCACACGTCTGTGCCTCCGCTTACTGACTGCCTGGCCGACTGACCTGTGCGTGTGAGAGAGAGAGAGAGAGAGAGAGAGAGAGAGAGAGAGAGAGAGAGAGAGAGAGAGAGAGAGAGAGAGAGAGAGAGAGATTACCTATTTGTACAGTACGGTGGGGGAGTTCTACACAAATGAGTGTGTAATCACCTGTTTGTGATGATATATTCATACTGTGCGGGGAGGGAATTGTATTACACTCGTGGGGCACCATCATCTCTTGATCATTTCACTCTATCATGCAACTTTGTGTACCCCGTCACCATCCATCCATCCATCCATCCATCCATCCATCCATCATAAAAGTACTTCTTTACATCTTTTCTAACAAGTTTGTAGCCTCGTTGTATACAATGGCCCGTGGTTGCTCTGTCCCTACATCTCTCGAAGAACTGTTCACTCCCTTCCTTATCAAACTGGTTTGATCATTCCATCAGTGGCAGGTTGATCTTCCCCTGTAGCATTACGTTGACTACATTTTCAGTGGATCAATCTGTTAAGGCTGGCACCAAGATGGCAACACATACAGTGCTGTTGATCAGTTGATGTGTCGCGCCTGGGTGACCCAACCTGGTGTTAGCAGGACAAACGTAGGGGGGGAGGAGGCCCGCCCTCCAGCCTGGCCCTTATAAATTGTGAGCCAGTTATTGGATTAGCGTTAGCCAGGTGGCGGCCCCTGCATACTGATGCCTTGTCCCCTACCTCCGTCTGCCCTGCCCATCTTTCCTGTGGCCTCCATCTCTTTAGCTTTACAGGGGCGTCATCTGCTGGCTTGGATCGTCTCACTGTGACTCTGTATCGTCTCCGACTCTCTATACAGACCGTTACATCCTCCCTCTGTTTCTTGGCGTCTCGGAGATTATATTATGATCTGGAAGTTTGAACTTTGTCTGGATGCCCGTAAAGAATGGTCACTGTGTGTGTGTGTGTGTGTGTGTGTGTGTGTGTGTGTGTGTGTGTGTGTGTATCTGTGTGTGTGAGGTGTCTTCTCTATATTTTCTTTCCTCTCTACTATCCTTGCCTCCTCTCACCTCTCCCTGACAACTCTCCACTCTTCCTGACACCTCTCCACTCTCCCTGCCTCCTCTCCGCTCTCCCTGCCTCCTCATTCTCTCTCACTATCACCTGAATATCATGTTTCCTCTCTCTCTCTCTCTCTCTCTCTCTCTCTCTCTCTCTCTCTCTCTCTCTCTCTCTCTCTCTCTCTCTCTCTCTCTCTCTCTCTCTCTCTCTCTCTCTCTTCCTTACTTTGTTTTTCGTGTTTCGTCCTCATCCCCGTCGGTGTGTCTCGCCTTGCAATGTGCAGGACATTGGTTCGATGCTCCCCCGTGGCACTGTTTGCTCGGTGATTGCTGTAAATTTACGTAAGGTCATCTGGTCTGTCTCCACGATCCTCCCTTTCCTTCATCTTCTTCACCAACTTAACTCTTTTTTTTCACTTCATTATTCTCGCGTTTCATGTCTGACCATCTCCATGATTCTTGTCTCTGGGGTTGTTGTATGTATTTGCTCTTCGCATTCTTCTAAGTCATTCATTCTCACCCTTCGTCTTGCAGTATTATTCATTCTTGACTCATCCCCTTTTTCATTGTCAGTTATACACAATTACTCTTCCTTTTTTTTCGACAGTATAATTGTGTGTATTGTCATCTGCACTTCCCATCTGTTCTGTTCCCTTATTTATCGCGTTCTTTCCTTTGTTTCGTTTCTTTTTTTTACGTATATTTCCCTTTCCGATTTTTCATATCCATATCCTGCACAGATGTGTACGTCTGGGGAGGTAGGAAGCGGAGGGGGTGATAATGAGGGGAAGATGGCCTTTGTTGTCTCCCCAGGGTGACGCCTGGGATGTCGTCTCCCTTGTGTGACGTCTGGGAATGTTGTCTCCCCAGTGTGGGGCTTGAGATGTTAAACCAGTTCCATGTTACTACGATGCTTCCTCGATGGGGGGTCTCGAACCCGTGTATCCATCAAGACCGTTGTTGAAACGTCACGTAGTAAATGGGGAGGTTAAGGAGTCACCCCAGTGGTGTGTGTGGGGTGATACCCTGTAGCGTGTACGTGACGTCAGTTGAAATACCTCCCCAGTGTGAGGTTCCTGTAGTGTCCCCCGAGTGTGACGGCTCGTAAGATGTACCGTGAGTGTGACGCGCTGAGTCCCCGCACTGCGTCACATGCTGTTAAGTGTCCCTTTTAGTGTGACGTTCCCGTCATGTGTGAGTGTGGCGACTGTAAATATGAACATTTATTTTTTTCACATATATTCTTATACCTTCTACCTTCGCCATGTTTCCTGTAATCTTGTATCATGCTGTACCCTAATTTATTTCCATTATCTCTTCCCTCCTCCTTCCCTCCTTTTTCCCTCCCTCCTTTGGTCTTCCCTCTACTTTATTCCTCCCTCCTTCCTCTAGTCCCATCTCCATGTCGTAGCTTCCCTCCCTCACCTCCGTCACACTGCCGCCCTCCCTCCACTCCAGTCAGCCCCCTGCAGTGTCATCTTCCCTCCTCCCAGTCTCCTCCTGCCCCTCCATTATACCCCCTGGCCATGTCATCCCACCTCTCCCTCCCTATCCATCAGCCCCCCGGCCGTGATGGCCAATATCACAATAATCCGACAACATTGTGATGGGTAATGGATCACACGGAGGGGGGCGACGCCTCACCAATATACTCCACCCTCAAATTAAGGTTTTATTTCAGTTACGTTTGGCAGGCCTTGCACCTGTTCCTGGGGGGAATTAGACAGGGGGAGAGAAGACAGTGCATGGGGGGAGAATAGGGGGAGGGGGGGCTGTTATTGTAGTGGGGGACATGTGAGGGAGGAGGTATGTGTGAGGGTAAGTATTGTAGTGGAGGTAGAGGAAGTGATACGTCGCATCTCCCTGAAGGACTTGAGTCACATGACATCAAGAAAGACTCGGACTTGTCGTTCATGGTGTCTGCAGATGAGGGAGACTCTGCCTACCTCCCTACCAGTGAGTACCTACGACCAGATCTCTCTACCTACCTCCCTACCTATGCGTACCTACCACCAGATCTTCTGCTATTGAGCAGGACCAGCGCTGAACGCAGGAAAGTGTGGGGTTAAGAATAAGGTCTTGTGAGTTATGTAGTGTCGAATGTTATATGCGAGGTGAGGGGAGTGTGAGTATTTATGGCCTTAATGCCAGAGACCCACTTGCGTGTGAGACAGAAAAAAAAAAAGACAACATTTAGGGCCAGGGATAGGAACTTGACAGCCACTACAGTGCTAGTTGTTCATAGAGAAGTGGATCGTTAAGTTGAGAGATGATGGGTGGATGTTATCACCTTCCTGCTCTCTTATCTCTTTCTTTATGTGTATCTGTTATGGTCTGAGTGTACTGGGAAGCAGACAGTCGTCTGTATTTACAGCCAGGAAGTGACGGTGGATCATCCTGTCTTTACCTCCAGCAAACCAGACACTTGGGGAAGCCATGAACCTCTCCACCCTCACAGCTGGACATGGAACTCAAATATATCTCAGAATCGCTGGGCTCTTATTTTCTGTTCTATGAGAGAGAGAGAGAGAGAGAGAGAGAGAGAGAGAGAGAGAGAGAGAGAGAGAGAGAGAGAGAGAGAGAGAGAGAGAGTTGGGGTCAACAAGAATCTCTTGATGTATTTTACAAAACCTGGGCTCAAACAGGCTTTTTATTTGGCCCTTCCATCTCTGATGTACACACGGCTTAATGTAAAGCAAATCTCGGAGGAATTCATAACACAGTGAAATATTGCGTTTCTCGCTTCCGCCTAGAGGATCATAGGCTCAAAGCGTAGTGCACTGTAAGAACTGTTTCCCGGTGGTAACACAAGGCGCGGTAGCCCGTGTGTGGACCTCGGCAATAGATGTTCATTTGTTCTTGCATTCGGGATTCGGTTCCCTGCACAGTGAATAGGATTGGATTGCATTACCTGGGTATTAGCGTGATAAGCCTGGTGTTGGAAAGCTGTTATTGGCGGGGTCTGTGGCGCGGGGCAGGGGTAGTGGTATGGGGCAGGCTCCGACATGGGTAGTGGTGCTTGGATAGGCTTCATCATAGGTAGTGGCACGGGGCAGGCTCCACTACGGGTAGTGGCACGAGACAGGACTGATAGGAAAGGGGATCTACCTTGCCAACCTTGCCCAGATGCTTCATATATATATATATATATATATATATATATATATATATATATATATATATATATGAAGAGAGAGAGAGAGAGAGAGAGAGAGAGAGAGAGAGAGAGAGAGAGAGAGATAATCAGGGTGTTTGTTCCTGATTTTGATTTCTGTCTGATGCCCATGTACGTCTGCGGTGATGAGGCAAGTGGTCCGGGCGGTAGGTGTGGGCGTGTGGCGGGCAGGTGTGGGCGTGAGGTACAGGACACACACACACACACACACACACACACACACACACACACACACGTCATGAGGACAGTTAACGGGTTAACGAACTCGTGGAGTTACTTCAGTGTGAAGCAGGTCGTCCCCTGGTTGTAAGGGGTCCTCACCTCATGTGTTTGCCCGTCTCACCTCCTCCCACATGACATTTACTCCCTGATGGTATCTCGTCCCTCCTTTCTTACACCTTCTCCCTCCATTCTCCCTGTGTTCTCTGGCGTTGTTCTTCTCTTCTTCCTCCTTGACCAACACCTGACTCTCTCTCTCTCTCTCTCTCTCCCATGCACCTTCAGCCTCTGCCAGCCAGGCCTCCCCTTCCCCAAGACATCCAGATAACCGATAACTGGCTCTACATGATTAATTAAAGTGCCATGTTTGGTGGCTTGCATGACTTCGGCAGCAGACACCCACCCCAAGGTTTTCTTTCTGGCCTCGCGATCGTTTCTCTCTCTCGATCCGTCTCCAGTCACCTCCGTCACCCTGGCCCGTTAATGAGATTATCAGCAGCGGCAGCCAGCCAGCCAGCGTGGCCCAGAGGAAGAGAGCCACAACCTGCATGGCCCAACCCACACACGCCGCGGGAGGCGGCTTGCTGAACGAGACCCACAGATGAAAAGTATCAGACCAGCTCTGATGTGGCCGGAGGATGCATCCGATTTATTAAGACCATAACTTGTTCAGCTGACGAGCCTAAAGACATAGATGGACGGAGTAAAGACTACGGTCGTACGACGTGAAAATAAATAGTGTTTAACACTCTGAAAATGAACCAGTTGAGGAGCGACTCCAGAAGAGCAGGTCTAGTGGAGGTAGTGGCTGGTATAGGGTGTGGCAGAGGAGAATGAACGGGTTCATGAAGTTATATCTCAAGATAATGGTTCCTGAAGACAGCAGGGGAACAGTAGTTAGGTCATCTGAGAGAAGTTATCAGAGAAGCAGTGAACTAGATATTGGCGTGTGCGTCAAAAAATCCTGCTGTGTGGATGTTCATACTTAAGCCTACGAGAAGCTCTCCATATTTTCAGGTACAGACTCAACCTGTGCTGTGCATGTATGTATGTGCTGAATGTACGGGGCCTCAGCCTAGCTCTTCCTCTACTTCGTTCATGACTCTATCCTGCAGAGATGTGGGGGACTGACCCATCCTAGACTGTGACTGTTATCTCTGTGCTGAACACATGAGACCCCTCAATCCACCGTCGTGAATTACCGGCCATCCATCTGTGTCTATGATTCTATACAATTAAGTTGGTCGAGTGTGCCTGTGATGTCTTGCCCACGCCATAGCATGTGGCACAGTTAATTAAGTCATTAAATTATCTGAAACTTGTAGCACCATCTTCCTTGTCACTGAGACGGGAATGGGAGAACCACAATGTACGACTGCGAGGTGTGGAATTCAAGGAGGTGAGATAGGGATCAGTGGATACTGCATGATCACAGGTCCTGTACACTGGCCCCTTGCTCGTTATGTAGAGTCGTTCGTAGTAAGTACAAGAAGACGGTGGTATTGTCTGTGGTTCGCAACGGAGTAGAGGCCCCTGTCTGGGGAATCGACAGTATGAGGTAGCCACCTTTGATATAGACAGGGCTTTCCTGTTTAGGGATGAGTCAGAATGAGGATTGTCCACGAATGTCGTAACCATGAAGACGAGATGTCCTTCTCTGTCCTGACTTTGACGTGGACGATGATCAAGCTCTGGAGAACATATACAGCGGAGGAGGATGGGGTGAGAGGAGGCATGGGGTGGCCGTAGGCAGCCTAGGGAGATGGGACGCGAGACACGGAAAGGGTGGGCATAACACATTACACATCCTCACTAATTGTCTTACCGCTGGGAGGTGACCACAGCCTTAGGCCTACACCGCGCGCCCTGACACTCCTCCCTGGGTAGCCATTACCCTCCACCATTCTCTTCCTCCCTCACTCCCTCCCTCTCACCTCTCACCGTTCCTCCTCTACAGAATCCAAGTCCTCTTCAAGTAAAGACGTAGAGTGTAAATTACCGCCACAGCTTTCAGTGTATCTACAACTGAATCTTCAGTGGTGGTGGTGGTGGTGGTGGTGTGTGTGTGTGTGCTGTATGACACGGCAGTCAGTATGGCCTGTGCTCTATCCTGTGCTTTCCTCCCGGACGTACGACCTGCCGCACACACACACACACCCCCCGCGCCTCACCTCACCTGACCCCTGCTCTGCACACATGCCCGACCTCACTTTCCGTCTCCTGCTTGACTCTTCCTAAACCGGATTTGCTCCTTCCCTTTGCCTGTCCTCTTCCCTCACTCCTCCTCCTGCCACTCCGTCTGCCTCCCTGCCTCCCTCAGGAGGTACATAATGGCGTGTCGACCGTCCATGGGTATTCCTCGAAGCCATTAAAGCTTTTCCCGACATGTGTTATTTGTTGATGTTGTCAACATGTGCATACATGTGTCTCACCCGCTCCTATCTCCCTCCCTCCCTCATCCACGTATTTTATTAATGCCACTCTTATTTAGCCTCTCCGTCTTTCACCGTCTTTGTTCCAGTGTATTTATTGCGTGTCGTTGTTTAACTTCTTCGTGTATCATCAGGTTTGTTGTTGTTGTTTATGTTGTTGTAGCAGATCGTAAAGTTGTGGGATGACGGGGTCGGAATGTTGTGGATCCCGACCTCTGGAGAAATCTTTTGTGTGACGCGAACTGAATTAACTTTTTTTTCCCTCCTTTTTTTTCGTTCTTTCATAACAGTTTGTCCAGCTTCTCTCTCTCTCTCTCTCTCTCTCTCTCTCTCTCTCTCTCTCTCTCTCTCTCTCTCTCTCTCTCTCTCTCTCTCTCTCTCTCTTTCTCTCCTAATGGTTATTTCCACATGTTCTCATGTTTCACCCCCTCATCTCCACCCCGCACCGCCTCCCCTCCCCTCTCCTGTACCTCATTAATTTCCCAGGCCTCCCCTCACCCCACCTGTTGCCCTGCACCCTCCTCCCCAGCCACATCCTGGTCTCTGGCTGCTCCTCCTTCCTCCCATGCATACCCATGCGTCACCTTCCATCTGCCAGTAAACTGTTTCTCCTCTCGCTGTCGTCCTGCAGGACCTGCCCACGACCTGCTCCTCACCAGGCCCTCCTACTTCAGCACCTCCTGATGACCTCCTGCCTTGGCTGTCACGCCCCCATGACCTTCCACATCTCGACCATCACCCTGAACCCCAGTTGTGTGTCTCCCCGCCTCTGTGGCCGGCGCCCCCTCCCTCCTGTCCTCTCCCCACCATTAGGACGTTCTTCTCCCCGACCACCCAGCCCTGTGGCATCACCTCCCTCCCTGCGTCGGCTCCGGTGCCTCCAGTAAAGCGCGTAATGGAGTGTCACACAGGGCCAAGTCCGCCATACGTCACGGGTAGGCCTAATCAGGGGCATCATACGTGTTCGCTGTGCGAATTACGCGGACGGCTGAACGCCAGCGATCGCCGCCCTCTCCCTCATATCGGTCGCCACGTCTTCGCCGGGGTATCGATCGCTACGTCGTGGTCGTCGGGCATATTGATCGCTGTCAGGCTTTCGCTGTCTTCGTGTTAGTGGCGGGTGGATGGCCAGATCACTGTGACTACGTCCATCATTCTCAAGCGCACTGTGAATATTTTTTAAGGGGGTCCAGCTTATCTCCTACTTCGATCTTCTTGCCAGCGTTAATATGGCCTCACTATTCTGTGTGTACTAACTTTCCCTGCCAATTTTGTGGCGTTGAAAGGCAGACCCTTCGTAATACATGGTCATAATGCAGTGAATTCTTCACTGTCGTCGCTAATGCTGGTTTGTATGCAGTGAAGTCTTCAGCAGTGACGTCCCCTGTGTAACCAGCGACACAGTGAGTTACTTACTGGACGGCACACTGAACAGGTTGCTTGATCTACCCCGTCCTTCTGATGACGCCTTCGGTACCTAGTAAGCTGACAGAGTGGGAGCTGACGGAACTGTAGGAAGGTGACAGGGAGGACGCTGACAGAGCCATAGAAGGTGACAGGGATTGTAATATCCTCCCTGAATCCACTGACTTGTAGAACCCCAAGCACTCGCGTGTTCCTCCTCCCTGTGTACACAGGCAGAGGGAGAGAGAGAGAACACCATCAAACCGAACCTATGGACTGCACCGCCACGCTCGCCGTTGAAATATCATTGTCTGAAATGAATTTTGCATAAATGTGTTACAGGATTATTTCACACGTCATACCCCAACATACTCGCTTCAGCACACGTGCACGTTTGATGTGAATTTAAATTCCATATGAAAGTCAGAATTGGTCAAAAGCATGGTTTGCACAGGCTTAAAAAAGGTCCAAATTTTTAAATGCTTCGCAAAGTTATATATTGCACTGAAAAATGCAGCGAATTAAAAACGAATAAGCTTGCTTTCATCTCCTCCCATCACATACCAGGTCACGCACCGTCTCCTCCCATTCACATACCAGGTCACGCACCGTCTCCTCCCATTCACATACCAGGTCACGCCACCGTCTCCTCCATCACATACCAGGTCACACCACCATCTCCTCCCATCACATACCAGGTCACGCCACCGTCTCCTCCCATTCACATACCAGGTCACGCCACCGTCTCCTCCCATTCACATACCAGGTCACGCACCGTCTCCTCCCATTCACATACCAGGTCACGCACCGTCTCCTCCCATTCACATACCAGGTCACGCACCGTCTCCTCCCATCACATACCAGGTCACGCCAACCGTCTCCTCCCATTCACATACCAGGTCACGCCACCGTCTCCTCCATCACATACCAGGTCACGCCACCGTCTCCTCCATCACATACCAGGTCACACCACCATCTCCTCCCATCACATACCAGATCACACCACCATCTCCTCCCATCACATACCAGGTCACGCCACCGTCTCCTCCCATTCACATACCAGGTCACGCACCGTCTCCTCCCATTCACATACCAGGTCACGCCACCGTCTCCTCCCATTCACATACCAGGTCACGCACCGTCTCCTCCCATCACATACCAGGTCACGCCACCGTCTCCTCCCATTCACATACCAGGTCACGCCACCGTCTCCTCCATCACATACCAGGTCACGCACCGTCTCCTCCCATCACATACCAGGTCACACCACCGTCTCCTCCCATCACATACCAGGTCCACGCCACCGTCTCCTCCATCACATACCAGGTCACGCACCGTCTCCTCCCATTCACATACCAGGTCACGCACCGTCTCCTCCCATTCACATACCAGGTCACACCACCATCTCCTCCCATCACATACCAGGTCACGCACCGTCTCCTCCCATCACATACCAGGTCACGCACCGTCTCCTCCCATTCACATACCAGGTCACGCACCGTCTCCTCCCAACACATACCAGGTCACGCCAACCGTCTCCTCCCATCACATACCAGGTCCACGCCACCGTCTCCTCCCATTCACATACCAGGTCACACCACCGTCTCCTCCCATTCACATACCAGGTCACACCACCGTCTCCTCCCATCACATACCAGGTCCACGCCACCGTCTCCTCCCATCACATACCAGGTCACGCCACCGTCTCCTCCATCACATACCAGGTCACACCACCGTCTCCTCCCATTCACATACCAGGTCACGCCACCGTCTCCTCCATCACATACCAGGTCACACCACCATCTCCTCCCATCACATACCAGGTCACGCCACCGTCTCCTCCATCACATACCAGGTCACGCCACCGTCTCCTCCATCACATACCAGGTCCACGCCACCGTCTCCTCCATCACATACCAGGTCACACCACCATCTCCTCCCATCACATACCAGGTCACACCACCATCTCCTCCCATCACATACCAGGTCACGCACCGTCTCCTCCCATCACATACCAGGTCACACCACCATCTCCTCCCATCACATACCAGGTCACGCCACCGTCCTCCTCCCATCACATACCAGGTCACGCCAACCGTCTCCTCCCATCACATACCAGGTCACGCCACCGTCTCCTCCCATCACATACCAGGTCACACCACCGTCTCCTCCCATTCACATACCAGGTCACGCACCGTCTCCTCCCATCACATACCAGGTCACGCCACCGTCTCCTCCATCACATACCAGGTCCACGCCACCGTCTCCTCCCATTCACATACCAGGTCACGCACCGTCTCCTCCCAACACATACCAGGTCACACCACCATCTCCTCCCATCACATACCAGGTCCACGCCACCGTCTCCTCCATCACATACCAGGTCACGCACCGTCTCCTCCCATCACATACCAGGTCACGCACCGTCTCCTCCCATTCACATACCAGGTCACGCCACCGTCTCCTCCATCACATACCAGGTCACGCACCGTCTCCTCCCATTCACATACCAGGTCACGCACCGTCTCCTCCCATTCACATACCAGGTCACGCCACCGTCTCCTCCATCACATACCAGGTCCACGCCACCGTCTCCTCCCATTCACATACCAGGTCACGCACCGTCTCCTCCCAACACATACCAGGTCACGCCACCGTCTCCTCCATCACATACCAGGTCACGCACCGTCTCCTCCCATTCACATACCAGGTCACACCACCATCTCCTCCCATCACATACCAGGTCACGCCAACCGTCTCCTCCCATTCACATACCAGGTCACACCACCATCTCCTCCCATCACATACCAGGTCACACCACCATCTCCTCCCATCACATACCAGGTCACGCACCGTCTCCTCCCATTCACATACCAGGTCACGCACCGTCTCCTCCCATCACATACCAGGTCACGCACCGTCTCCTCCCAACACATACCAGGTCACGCACCGTCTCCTCCCATTCACATACCAGGTCCACGCCACCGTCTCCTCCATCACATACCAGGTCACGCCACCGTCTCCTCCATCACATACCAGGTCACGCCACCGTCTCCTCCATCACATACCAGGTCACGCACCGTCTCCTCCCATTCACATACCAGGTCACACCACCGTCTCCTCCCAACACATACCAGGTCACGCACCGTCTCCTCCCATTCACATACCAGGTCACGCACCGTCTCCTCCCATCACATACCAGGTCACACCACCGTCTCCTCCCAACACATACCAGGTCACACCACCGTCTCCTCCCATCACATACCAGGTCACGCACCGTCTCCTCCCATTCACATACCAGGTCACGCCACCGTCTCCTCCATCACATACCAGGTCACGCCAACCGTCTCCTCCCATTCACATACCAGGTCACACCACCGTCTCCTCCCATTCACATACCAGGTCACACCACCGTCTCCTCCCATTCACATACCAGGTCACACCACCATCTCCTCCCATCACATACCAGGTCACACCACCATCTCCTCCCATCACATACCAGGTCACACCACCATCTCCTCCCATCACATACCAGATCACACCACCATCTCCTCCCATCACATACCAGGTCACACCACCGTCTCCTCCCATCACATACCAGGTCACGCCACCGTCTCCTCCCAACACATACCAGGTCACGCCACCGTCTCCTCCCATCACCATACCAGGTCACGCCACCGTCTCCTCCCATCACATAACCAGTCACGCCACCGTCTCCTCCATCACATACCAGGTCACGCCAACCGTCTCCTCCCATCACATACCAGGTCACGCCACCGTCTGGGCAACAGCCAGTTTCCGACCCGACGCAGAGTTTGTTTGAGCCTGGTCGAGGGCGTGGCACCCAGGCGGAAGCGAGCGGCTCCTCTCGTTCCGGTGTCATCGTAGTATTCGTGCGTGGATGATTGTTTGATCCAGGATTTTGAGGATTTAAAGGATTTAATTGGTCGTCGTACACGATGGGTCGGGGAGAGGCTGATCCCCATCACAACCTCCCCCCCCCCCCCCTAACTTCCCCTTCCCCTTAAAACCACAATACACCGACACACAGCACAGAAACACGCTCGAACGTCGCAACGACGTTTTTGATTGATTAAAAAAATTTGAAAAATTGTGAGATGGCAGCACAAAGTTTTTGTTCGGGGGAGGATTGATACGCCTAGTTAGTGTATTGTGGCCGCGGGGGGAATGGTAGAAGGTATGGGTGCGTGGCTATACTGTGATCCTAATGAGACTCTCTCTCTCTCTCTCTCTCTCTCTCTCTCTCTCTCTCTCTCTTCTCTCTCTCTCTCTCTCTCCTCCTCTCTCTCTCTCTCTCTCCTAATGGTTATTTCCACATGTTCTCATGTTTCACCCCCTCATCTCCACCCCGCACCGCCTCCCCGTCCCTCTCCTGTACCTCATTAATTTCCCAGGCCTCCCCTCACCCCACCTGTTGCCCTGCACCCTCCTCCCCAGCCACATCCTGGTCTCTGGCTGCTCCTCCTTCCTCCCATGCATACCCATGCGTCACCTTCCATCTGCCAGTAAACTGTTTCTCCTCTCGCTGTCGTCCTGCAGGACCTGCCCACGACCTGCTCCTCACCAGGCCCTCCTACTTCAGCACCTCCTGATGACCTCCTGCCTTGGCTGTCACGCCCCCATGACCTCCCACATCTCGACCATCACCCTGAACCCCAGTTGTGTGTCTCCCCGCCTCTGTGGCCGGCGCCCCCTCCCTCCTGTCCTCTCCCCACCATTAGGACGTTCTTCTCCCCGACCACCCAGCCCTGTGGCATCACCTCCCTCCCTGCGTCGGCTCCGGTGCCTCCAGTAAAGCGCGTAATGGAGTGTCACACAGGGCCAAGTCCGCCATACGTCACGGGTAGGCCTAATCAGGGGCATCATACGTGTTCGCTGTGCGAATTACGCGGACGGCTGAACGCCAGCGATCGCCGCCCTCTCCCTCATATCGGTCGCCACGTCTTCGTCGGGGTATCGATCGCTACGTCGTGGTCGTCGGGCATATTGATCGCTGTCAGGCTTTCGCTGTCTTCGTGTTAGTGGCGGGTGGATGGCCAGATCACTGTGACTACGTCCATCATTCTCAAGCGCACTGTGAATATTTTTTAAGGGGGTCCAGCTTATCTCCTACTTCGATCTTCTTGCCAGCGTTAATATGGCCTCACTATTCTGTGTGTACTAACTTTCCCTGCCAATTTTGTGGCGTTGAAAGGCAGACCCTTCGTAATACATGGTCATAATGCAGTGAATTCTTCACTGTCGTCGCTAATGCTGGTTTGTATGCAGTGAAGTCTTCAGCAGTGACGTCCCCTGTGTAACCAGCGACACAGTGAGTTACTTACTGGACGGCACACTGAACAGGTTGCTTGATCTACCCCGTCCTTCTGATGACGCCTTCGGTACCTAGTAAGCTGACAGAGTGGGAGCTGACGGAACTGTAGGAAGGTGACAGGGAGGACGCTGACAGAGCCATAGAAGGTGACAGGGATTGTGGGTGACAGACCCACAGGAAGATTAGAGAAGTGAGGGTGTATGGTATGAATATCCTCCCTTAATATCCTCCCTGAATCCACTGTCTTGTAGAACCCCAAGCACTCGCGTGTTCCTCCTCCCTGTGTACACAGGCAGAGGGAGAGAGAGAGAACACCATCAAATCGAACCTATGGACAGCACCGCCACGCTCGCCGTTGAAATATCATTGTCTGAAATGAATTTTGCATACATTTGTTACACGGATTATTTCACACGTCATACCCCAACATACTCGCTTCAGCACACGTGCACGTTTGATGTGAATTTAAATTCCATATGAAAGTCAGAATTGGTCAAAAGCATGGTTTGCACAGGCTTAAAAAAGGTCCAAATTTTTAAATGCTTCGCAAAGTTATATATTGCACTGAAAAATGCAGCGAATTAAAAACGAATAAGCTTGCATTCATGATAAAGCCTTAAACATGTATTTGTTTATATTTCACATGAAAAAAAAAACATTTCGAATGTATTCACACAAGGAAAAAAGTGAAGCAAGAATTCTTATTCAATTCCCAAAAGTTAAGAAAATTCCCAGGTAACAGAACATGGAATGTGTGTAGAATTATCTGCAGTACAGAGTAGATTATCGAGACGACTTAATGTTCTCTGATGTACTCAGAATTAGAGTGTGTTTTAGTCTCAAACTTCAGTGGAAGGTTCCAAGTATATGTGGCTTTTGTCCCGTCCACCTGAAGTCTCTACCAGTGGATAGGACCTTTTGTTCGTCCCGTCCACCTGAAGTCTTCTCCAAGGGATAGGACCTTTTGACTAGCTCTTCTCAGTTACCAGAAATTACCTTCTCTGGGAACATATAATTCTTTCCCAGGTCGTGTTCTCGTGTAAGGCATTTGCACCTTGTGTGTGTGGAGGAGAATGAGCCACCTGGCGGTCCACACTACCACACCGTCAACACCAAGCACAGATTCCCACACCGTTTTCTTCTCTCTCCCTTTGACTCGCCAGGTTAGGTTGCCCAGCCTTCAACCAGGTCGCATCAGAGCCGATTGTATGACCGTCTTCCAGGTCATCACCTCTGTGTAGCGGGTCACACTGACCTCCTCCGAGTACATTCCAGGTCACATCAGCACCTTTCTTGACCACAGTGCCGTCTCCGATCTCCTACCAGGTCACATCACCATCTTCTCCCATCACATACCAGATCACACCACCATCTCCTCCCATCACATACCAGGTCACGCCACCGTCTCCTCCCATCACATACCAGGTCACACCACCGTCTCCTCCCATCACATACCAGGTCACGCCACCGTCTCCTCCCATCACATACCAGGTCACACCACCGTCTCCTCCCATCACATACCAGGTCACGCCACCGTCTCCTCCCATCACATACCAGGTCACGCCACCGTCTCCTCCCATCACATACCAGGTCACGCCACCGTCTGGGCAACAGCCAGTTTCCGACCCGACGCAGGAGTTTGTTGAGCCTGGTCGAGGGCGTGGCACCCAGGCGGAAGCGCTCTCGTTCGTGCGTGGATGATTGTTTGATCCAGGATTTTGAGGATTTAAAGGATTTAATTGGTCGTCGTACACGATGGGTCGGGGAGAGGCTGATCCCATCACAACCTTCCCCCCCCCCCCCCCTACTTTCCCTTCCCTCTTAAACACACACACACACACACACACTCGAACGATCGCTCACGTTTGATTGAGATGGGGGACAAAGTTTTTGTTAGGGGGAGGATGAGACGCGTGGTAGTGTATTGTGCCGCGGGGGAATGTTGAAGGTATGGGTGCGTGGCTATACTGTGATCCTAATGAGACTCTCTCTCTCTCTCTCTCTCTCTCTCTCTCTCTCTCTCTCTCTCTCTCTCTCTCTCTCTCTCTCTCTCTCTCTCTCTCTCTGCTCCTCCTGTAACACCTCCTGTGACCCGCACCGCAGAATTCCTCCCTCATTCGCAGGGAGACGTGGGGTGGTGCCACGTGTGGGCCATGATAGTGCTTCCCACGCACGACAGACGGGACAGCTCCCGTCAAGACGTGATGCCCCACCTCATGTTTTCCCCCAGGATGATCACCGACACCCACGTAAACAATGGCCCACACAACTGATCCTTCAGCAGGTCGAGCCAAGACAGTACCTGGCCCTCCGTAATCTGGCCATACGTGAGCGAGAACCAGATATGCTTTCCGAAATAAAGAGATGCTACTGTGTATACTTCCGGACTAAAGAGATGCTACAATGCATTTTTCCGGATTAAAGAGATGTTGCAGTGTATGTTTCCGGATAAAAGAGATGCTGCAGTATATATTTCCGGATAAAAGAGATGCTAAAGTGTATATTTCAGGATAAAGGAGATGTTGCAGTGTATGTTTCAGGATTAAAGAGATGCTACAATGTATGTTTCCGGACTGAAGAGATGCTACAGTATATATTTCCGGATAAAGGGGATACTACAGTGTATGTTTCCGGATGAAGGATACCCTCTGCAGTATACATGTCAGTTATTGGTCCAACTTGCGTACAGAGACAGAAGGGCGCCGTATGTTGGTGAGGATCATCAAGGTGTCAGAGGGACGGCAGACCTGCACATGACTGGTGAAGATGTGATTTACTTTCTATAAGAAACACAATGATCCTTTATGTGTCATATGTAAATGATCTAAACAGATAAAGTAGAAAGGTTCAGAGAAATCTCTTGGCCCATAGCAAGGTTACCTGCCAGAGGAAGCGACTTTTATTTGATGTCTTCCTACTTCCAGTTGACCATCAGCTGGAGGCCATTATTTGTCTCTTCCCCACGGATTCCAGTGTTGACATCAGCCACGGTTTATGCCAGTTTTTACAGCAGCTGATGTCAGTTTTGAGCGAGTGTTTCATAAGAAGTATTTGTCTTGTTTGGTGTAAACTGTTTCCCACTGAGACATGTCTTATTATCTCTCCATACCTGATTCCTTTGTACTCCGATCCATGCCTCTGTTAGCGTTATCATAACTGCAGATGGAATGGACACCTGGAGGGGGCTGGGGCCTAGTGAGACAGTAGGGGAGTGATGGAATGGGGGTCGGAAGAAAGGTGCGTGCATGACTCCCGTCTTGTTCTGGTTCATGGTGACCTGGTTGGCTGTGGTCCAGTTCGAGAGGCCGTGAGGTACGTTTTGTGAGGCGATGTAGTTGGGAGAGAGTTGTTTATGATCTGCCCTTGGCCTTCAGGTTGTATTGAGGGTATCACGTCGTAATGCCAGGGTGTACTGGTGTACATGTGTGTGTGTGTGTGTGTGTGTGTGTGTGTGTGTGTGTGTGTGTGTGTGTGTGTCTTGCCCCGGGGGCTGTTTTGTGAGAACATGTCAGTGCAAAATAGAGTGTCGCCGCGAACGTGCCGCTGTGTGCAAGATTTTAAACATGCAGTTGATGTATCGTGGTATCGTGGTGATTCGTCTGTTGAGATAAGGTTATCAGAGGTTGTCTGACATTAACGTACCCACTTATTATTTTGTCTCGGTTGTGTGTGTGAGGGGGGGGGCGGTTGTATCTTGCTTCCTACTGCATAAAATCCCTCTTAATAGACCTTTAGGACGCCACAGATTCTTATTATAACGCACGGATCATATTCGGCTCCCGCTGGCTAAGTGGCTGCGACTGGAAAGGGAATTATTCTGTCTTAAATTGTGGTTTGCATCGTCAGTGTCACACACGAGGGAAAAAGCAGCGAGTGTGGCACGAATCCTCGAACCTCCAGCTGTTTAATGGCGCAGGAACTAAAGTTTACTTGCTTGATCATTGCCATTTTAGGACCAGTATATTTGGTCAGGTTGAATATGTGATCTTGCTCCTTGCTGTGTGTTGGCCTCTCTCCACACAGGTTTCTCCCAGGAGCAGGAAATGTTGATCTTAGCCACAGTGACGGCGTCGCAGAGATTATCATCCAACCCATGAGATCATCTGGTCAAAATATGACCAACAACTTTTAACATTAATATTCATGATTTTTATGACCTTTTTTTTTTTTTTTAAATTTTAATCACATTTTTCAGCTGGTTTTGTTAGATTAGATATATTCCATTGTTTACCTTTCAAGGTGAGAGTTAACTTGTGGTAGCGGGTGTCATGTCGTGAAGTAACACGGTTGTCATCACTCACTGTAATGTTGCTTTTCTAAAGAATTATAAAGTCTGCAGCAGTGAAGGTGTTCGTGATCATGCATAATGTGGCCCGGGTAGGCAGGCGTGGCCCGGCTGGAGAATGGCAGGTATAGTGGACAGGGCTGCGCTGGTCCAGGTAGGCAGGTGTGGCCCAGGTGGTCAGGGCTGGCCTGGGTGTGCAGGGTAGGGCAGGTGTGGCCCAGGTGGTCAGGGCTAGGCCTGGGTGTGCAGGGTGGGCAGGTGTGGCCCCGGTGGTCAGGGCTGGCCTGGGTGTGCAGGGTGGGCAGGTGTGGCCCCTGGTGGTCAGGGCTGGCCTGGGTGTGCAGGGTGGGCAGGTGTGGCCTGGGTGTGCAGGGTGGGCAGGTGTGGCCCCGGTGGTCAGGGCTGGCCTGGGTGTGCAGGGTGGGCAGGTGTGGCCCCGGCTGCAGATATGTCAACATGTCCCAGAGGTGATCGGCTGAGCGACGGCTCCTCACTGAACGTCACTTGTTTTCATGAGACGCCCCACTAAACCCCGTCTCTCTAACCTCACACTCGCACTTAACCTAGATTAAAATACAACTATCTCTTTATATATATATATATATATATATATATATATATATATATATATATATATGTATTACTGGTGGTGGTAATTATGTAGATGCATCTCTCTGGTTCTTGATCATTTTGTCTTGATATCATACGTACAGAAAATGTCACATTATTAGATGGAAGATGCAAGGATCAGTGACCTCACTCGGTCCTTTAACCTCTAAAATGGTAAGTAACTACGTTACTAACGTCACATTTACATATATCTCATATTCTCTTTGCGAAAAAAATTGATATGTTTACGCATTCATCATGTATGTTTTTTTGTCAGAATATATTTTCCCCTGGGTAAGTGCTTGAGGAATGGTGGTCATGTTATTCACGAAACATGAACACGTAACACTGTCTGGTCTGAACATATACAGTGCATCCAAGGATGGTAATGCAGTGGTTCCATTATCATCTATGACCGTTACTGTGTCTTTCCTTCCCTTAGATTGTCCACATTTTCTGGTGCAGGGATGGTTGGTACGTGGGACCCAGTGAAATGGACAAACGCCTTCCCAAAGTTCCTGTCTGCTTATGGTAGTTTGTGTGTGTGTGTCTGTGTGTGTGTGTGTGTGTGGTGGGGGAAATGTTGGAGTGCTGGCCCCACCACATCGCTGGCCGCCCCGTTACAACCACCACCCCGTCGGTAAGGGGGGTCAGAAGGTGCTCTGCTCTCCCCAGGGGCTCTTGAATGAAGAGGGGAGCTGGGGAGAAGCCAGGGGAGTGGAAGTCCATTACTGCAGGGAAGGTAGTAATGTATGAAGGTGAGATACGTGGAGATTGTCAGGTGGGAGGCGAGCGAGAGTCTTGGACGCTTCGTCCTCTAACAGCCTAACTGAGGAACAGCGCGTCTGTTTGCTCTCCTGCCTGAGCTGTGTGGGTAGAAGACCTCCCAAACCATCGTAAGGTATACGTAAGGTAAGGTAAGGTGCCAGACCCCAGCTGTGGGGGTAGAAGACCTCCCAAACCATCGTAAGGTATACGTAAGGCAAGGTAAGGTGCCAGACCCAGCTGTGGGGGTAGAAGACCTCCCAAACCATCGTAAGGTATACGTAAGGCAAGGTAAGGTGCCAAACCCAGCTGTGGGGGTAGAAGACCTCCCAAACCATCGTAAGGTATACGTAGGGGAGGTCAGGTCTCAAAGCTTATCGTGTTGTATGTTCTGAAGGCAAGAATCGACCATCACATCCACTCCAGGCTTCATGACCGACCACATCAACCCCACACTTTGGTAAGGTGACGACGCTTAAGATCCATAGTCATACCAGGTGGCGTCATGTACCCGTGGCAGGTTACTGTCAGGAGGGTGTTGGTTGGAGAAGTGAGGCGTGTGAGGCGCGCCCCTCGGGGCTAGGTAATGAGAACAGTAGGTGGGAGGCCACAGGAGAGGCAGCCACCACCCATCTTGTGTGTTGCTCTCCGCTTCACAGCCAGGAAGACTGCTGACCTCGTCTGTTTGTTGTAAGATAGGACGGTCTGTTGATCAACGATAGGCACTGCGAAGGTAATCCTACGATGGCACGCGTACATTACGATAATTACTGACGTAAGATCCAGTATAGATCGCGTCGGCTTACTGGAAATAGAGGATGTAACGCAGAGGTCACGGGTTCGAGTCTTATACGGGGAAGAACTTAATCGCTTTTACGAAACTTTTGATTCGCTGAACATGTGTTGCACAAAGCCCATTGTCAGATGAGTCCCACGATATATATTCGACCGACGCATATATCATAACTATGTCCTTATATTCACGAGGAAAGAAAGGTAAAGATATGGTAATTATATGATAAGTGATACGTGTCTGTATCATCAGCTGGACTGTGTCAGTTGGTGGGCAGTGTGGCGCTGCTGACGATGTTCGTGTTGCATCGCGAGACGATTTTACTCACTGGTTCATGATGGCTGAACCGTCAGTTGGTGACCTTGTGTATTGGTTTCAGGCGCAGTGATGTCATCTACAGCAGCAGCAGCACCAACGTATGAGGTGAACATCGTCAGGAACTTTACCTGAAGGAGGAAGAGAGTGGGTCATCGGCCGTAGTGCTTGGTTTGACTCGATCCCGCGGTCAACGAGGATCTGGAAACTACGACATTGACCCTCTTCAGCGCGACGGTGCGACCCTTGAGGTGGACGGTACGACCTTTGGGTATGATGGCGAAGCCAGTGTTCAGACCGTGAAGGGGTTGGGATAAAGGCCAGGCCAGTCATACCCAGCCGCCGTCGGACTCAAGTGGCCCATAATGTCGACCTCCTGCTTCCATGCCTGGTAGTTTTATAAAGTCATGAGGATGACAGTAACTCTCCACCTGACTACGGTTTAGCCACAGCAACTTACCAATACACATGAAGGCAACCGCTGTGATATTTGGGAGATCTTCCCATATCAGTCGAAAGAATGGGATTTTTTTTATCTTTGGTAAGATAGACAGTGCTTCCATAGCGTCAGTTGATGATACGCTTCTCTGAGGACTTGGCCAATAGTATGAAGGGGAAAGGCTTGGGTTCGAATGGCCTCTACCACAGTAGCCTCCTGGAACAAGTCTGGAATCAGTGCATCCGTCTGCGGGCGACTCTGGCCGAATTCTTGGTGCGGTTCAGATAAATGCCGGACGCGGGGTTAAATGGCCTGTGATATTGGAGTTGTTATTAGTTTGGTTTGTTGCAGGTCCTCGAGCAGGCACCGCCGGCCCCTGAAGATCGCTGGCACTTTATTGGATACTCCATCAGTAGACGAGAGGTCTTACCTACACAGATACCATCACAGTTATTGACTTTTGACGTGTCATCTGTGAATCTTTGACGCTCTTCGTGCGCTCTGATGTTTTGTTCTGAATAGGACATGATTTTGTCAGCGATCATAAGCGTAGGACATGATTTTGTCAGCGATCATAAGCGTAGGGTTAACTGGTTGGTTATGTTGTATTGGTCATTAATGATTATTGCAATGTCTTGATTCTTTTGACAACGTGTGTTTACGTATACTTGGCCCTCAAGGGTCAGCTTAAAGGTCATGTCATTGTACTCAAGAATCATGCCACGGTGCTCAAGGGTCGTATCCTCATGTTCGGGGGGTTACAGGTGGTCTTAAACATCTTAAGTAATTATCATTTTATCTTTTCTATGCACCAGGTAATGAGGGAGTGAAAGCTGTACCCGTGTGGGTGTGGGGAGTGTTGGTAGACGTGTGCCGGCTGGCTGGAGGCCAGGCAGATGATCCCCTTTCGCCAGCTGTTCCCACTGATGTGTCAGCTTAAGAAGGGAAGATGTTTTGATGCTTTTCATGTGGAGGGAGGAGGGGGGGAGGGGGAAGAGTTGATCGGATGGGTTCACGTGATGGTATTCATGAGGTTCCAATCCCATTGACTCGCTCGCTCCAGCCTGTTGCCCTCTCTCTCTATATTTACGTCCTGTTCTGCGCTCGTGATCCGAGAAGTTGCTCTTCCGTTTCTCCACTCGCCTGGTGGCTCCCCCTCCTTACAGCTGGGGGCCACTAGGGAGCAGGTAGGTGACAGAGGCCGCTCCTGAAGGAGGGAGGAAGTACACACTCCTCTGAATATTTGATGTGGCCACTAGCCATACAAAACGCTAGTGAGGGCGGCCCCTGTGAATGTTGTATGAGGAGAACTTGGCCTGGCCCCTCGATGCTGGCGGGGACCTCCTACCTAGTGACTCCTGGGGACCTGTCTGTTGACACTCGTGGGGGACTTTCCCTCTGGTGACTCTCATGGGGACCCGTCCGCTGTTGACACTCGTGGGGACCTGTCCACTGTTGACACTCATGGGGACCCGTCCGCTGTTGACACTCGTGGGGACCTGTCCACTGTTGACACTCGTGGGAACCTGTCCACTGTTGACACTCATGGGGACCTGTCTTCCGTCTACGGTAGGGGCTGTGGGTAGGCGCAGCGTAGCGCTGCTACATTTAGGTGTTGCTCAGCGATGTTGTTCATGTGTGATAGTGTATGGTATATATGGCTGGTGTGTGAGTGCATCGCTGGGCGTTGTCTGGTAGGGCGAGGTGTTGGCTAGGTAAAGCCAAGTCTTCCTCACACTTCTCCTCACTCACACCTCGCCATTATTACCTCGTATATTCCATGGCTTCACTCCTTATCTGTAATAAATGTTTTACTTTATTACTCGTTGATAATTTTTGATGAGGTTTGGCGAGCGAGAGTCAGATGGATGGTTCGCTACGCCTTATAAGCATAGATTTGGTTTATATCGAATAGTGAAGAATTGAGTAGACTCTAAACTGTTCGATTAACCTGGAGTTTATGTTTGTGGTGATGTCATCAACGTGTGCCCTTGAGCACCATGGTACCTGCCGAGGGTAGGACGGCGTGACCCTTGGGATGATGGCTTGGCCTTTGACGTGTTCAGCGTCCGTCGGATCAAAGGCCAGGCCATCATACCCAAGGGTCATCCAGTCGTGCTCAGTGATGGTACCGTCGTGTTCAAGGGTCGTACAGTAGTGCTCAAGGACCGTGCCGTCGTGGTACAGGAGTTTAAGTAAGGAATATTGGTTAGCAAGTCGCCTGGGGCAGACCATGTGAGCGAGACGTGGCAGGTGCGCTTCGAGACGCTGCTCAATTGTTTTCGTCCGCCATGCTTGTTGGTGTCCCCGAAGGAGGAAGAGAGATATCCAGGGGAGGTGTTCACCCAGTGTGTTATGCATCAAGATGGTACTAGAGAGATTAAGACTAAGAGGTAATACTTACAAATTAGAACTAAATATATACATTAACTGCAGCCGTACGAAGCACTATGGGGTGATCTGGGCAAGAATTTACTGTGTAGCATAACCCACCTTCGTAGGGCAGAGGTGCTGGCTGTGTTTGTGTGGCCCATCATCAGAAGCTAGTAATGTTCGGTTCCTCTGTGTGTGTGTGTGTGTGTGTGTGTGTGTGTGTGTGGCTTATCCGGCCATTGTACGTTGCTGGCGTTTGGTTTGTAAGTGAGACGCACCCGACCATCGCAAGTGTACTTAGATTTACACATTTGTTTACACAACCATTCCTGTTAAAGACGGAGACAGTGGTGGCACAGACTCTGGTTCTCAGCAAGGCCTGGGTGACACACGCAGCTCTACAGCTCACGATTAAGTTATCCTACTTCGTGGAAAATCTCTTGTGTTGGTGGCAGTAATGCAGGCGTGGCAGCGACCCCCCGCCAGTGTCGCCAGCCTCCACGGCCCAGCGATGCCGTTCCAGGAATGAAGTCTCCTCCTCCACTGCCTCATCCCAGGAAGACATACCGTGACCTCCTCCACCCTTGCTCAACCCTCTCCTCTCTGCTGCTGCTGCTTGTCCTGCTGCTGATGGGGCGGTATACTGCTGTCTGCTTCTGCTGGAGTTGCTGCTTAATCTTTAGCTGGTGGGGAATGACTTCTGCTGTGTGATCCACGATTGGTGCTTCTTCCGGTGCGACTAGCGCTGTAATCTGCTGTTACATGTAACGCTGTCTGCTGTAACTCTTACCGTCACTTGTTTGTAACGTCTGCCCCACTTCTGTTACAGGTAGCGTTGCCTGCTGTAATGTTTGCCTACATGCCTGGATACCGTTGTCTGCTTTGGAAGTTACCGTTGCTTCTGCAGTTAGCAGTGTCCGCTGAAGGTTACCATAGTCGTTATGAATAACGCTGTCTGCTGTTACTGTTTGCAGTGTCTCATTTCAACAGTTACTGTTGTCTGATTTGACAGTTAACCATCCGGTCATAGATGACAGTGTCTGTGTTTGCAGTTATTAGTAGTGTCTGTTGTGAGTTACTCTCACCATGAACGCTGTCTGTCGTAGCGATGAGCGGTGTCTGCTACACCAGCGCGGCAGTGTAGCGCTGCTCCTCGTAGCGGCCTTCATCAGCTGCGGTAAGACAGGGTGGCTGGGACGGGCCAGGGAAATAATGGGATTAGGTGGGATATACCCCGGGATATGCCGGAGCTCCGGGTAATCCCTCGCTCCAGGGGGCCTCCAGATAAAGGGGTGACATCCCCCCCCCCCCTGCCGTGCGTCATCCCCTTTTTGTCCCGCCTCCTTTATCTTGCCTCCTGCGCACATCTTCGTTAGTTCCTTATTATCATATTTTTATCACCCCTCGTCCTGCTCTGTGCCCACCTTGGCTCTCCTCCTCCTCCGCCCCAGTTTCTCCCCACCACTGTGTAGCCTCCCCTTCCTCTCCCTACTTTCTTCTCCCCTTAGTCTGCCTCTTGGCTTCCTTTCCTCCCCACGTCACTCCTGCCCCTCTCCCCGAATCCTTCTGTCGGGCGTCACGAAGGATGGTGTGTGTGTGTGGCGGTCGTCACGCAGCTACCGTCACACGGGTTCGTCTGTTGTAACGGTACGTAACACGAGAGTAAGTGCCCGGAAGCTTGTTACTGTCACAACTGCCCACCATCCCTGGAATTTGGCCTCTAACAACCGTCGTGTGCAGGGGTCTCCATCCTTCGTCATTCAGTCTCTCTCTCTCTCTCTCTCTCTCTCTCTCTCTCTCTCTCTCTCTCTCTCTCTCTCTCTCTCTCTCTCTCTCTCTCTCTCTCTCTCTCTCTCTCTCTCTCCTGTATTGAGCTTTGTCCCTCCCCCCCCCCTTCCCCCAGTTGTAATAAATCTAGAGAAAGGTGGGAAGTGGAAGATTTATCCAGTATAACAGCTGACTGCTGGCCGGCAGTAAACATGCCTCTGGTGTCAGCCAGGCCAAGATGGATACGTTCCCTCCACCTCGTCATTTTCAGTCATGTCAGGAGGGCTGCTGCTGAACCGCTGGATGATATTATTAGTTTACGGTTTTACCAGTTTGGTGTGCGTGCGTGGTGAGTGCCTGTCCTCACCCACCCTCAAGTTCACGTGGACTTGCATAGATTGGGTGTGACCGGCTGGGCCAAGTCACGTAAATCGGTCCTAACTTTCCCCCGGGAAATCGTCGATGGATCCAAACTTTTCCCGAGAAAGGTGACAAATGTTGTTGTTTTTGTGTGTGTGTGTGTGTGTCTTTTTCTTTCCTCCATCTCTTTTTTTTTTCCTTCTTCCCCACTGGGCTGAGGACGAGAGAGAGAGAGAGAGAGAGAGAGAGAGAGAGAGAGAGAGAGAGAGAGAGACAGAGAGAGAGAGAGAGAGTGAAATTCAGTGTAAGAGTGACATACTTCTCCGCCAAATCTTCACCACGTGAGCGCGACTCCTTAATGTCTGGTCATAGTTCTGTGTGTGTGTTGATGGTGTGTGACACATGGAGACAGGTGTTGCCTCACAGAATATTTTGAGGCGTGTGTTGTATGACGCTCCTCACATATTCTGTTCCCAGCCTCACTCCTATCCTCCTCTGTCCCTAGCCTCACTCCTATCCTCCTCTGTCCCCATCCTCACTCCTATCCTCTTCGTCGTCCTGCATTCAAGCATCCCACAAACGGTTACCATCAAGAGAGCGTGTTGAAACCGCCGCTGGCGTTGCTCTGAGCAGTGGAGACCCTGCCCCACTCAAAACTGCACCTTGATGAACGTTGTAGAATATGTCTGGACTCACAAGGCACAAGGGTCGTGCCGTGGTGCTCGTGAGGGTAAGTTAGGTCAAGTAGTGAGGGCTGGTCATGATACGTTCTCCAGAATAGTGTCGACCAATAACAGCGGACCATCGTCCATCTATAGGTGATCTATTTCCTATAGATCTTGAGGGAAATAAACGATCCTCAAACTCGCTCGTACTGATTGGCTAAATCATGTCTCCATGATTGGTCATCAGGATGATTACGTCACTGATCCCTCGAAAACTAAGGTCACAAAGGTCATTGAACGTGTTGAAGGTTGTGATCCCAGGCAAGTGTGTGGGGTGGCAAGGTCTTGCACGAGGGTCTGCGGCCGCGTTTGTGCACCTGCTCACAACAGTCGTGGTGCAAGGTTGATCCTTAGGTCCACCTTCGTTGTGCTTGGAAGCACAAGTTAGACACATCTGAACCTTAGTGTCTCACACGATCAAGTTAATGTTTTGCGGCAAGCATTCTAGTGGTACCCTCTTTTTTCACGAAGTATTTGTATAATGTTTTTAGAATGTGATTTTTGTCTCTTTTTGTTAATGTAATGTTTTCTCTCAGATGTTATCTCTGTATCTGTTCTTCAACCTACATCGTTGTCTTCCTCCCTCTCCAGGCCTTCCCTCCCTCTACCCCATACATCACCTCTCCTTCTGGTCTCCTCCCCTTGCCTCTCCTCTTCCCTCCCCGTGGCCCCTCCCAGGTAATCCCTGGCTTTGCACCATCAAAGTTGGAGGCCAGACTCTGGATAATAAGACTTAAATGGAATGA
This sequence comes from Panulirus ornatus, assembly GCF_036320965.1. NCBI lineage: Eukaryota > Metazoa > Arthropoda > Malacostraca > Decapoda > Palinuridae > Panulirus > Panulirus ornatus. The sequence goes on from NC_092285.1 coordinate 13,700,013, forward strand.
AATTATGGCCCGGCCAGAATTAGTGGTAGGAAGACAAAGGTGTGAAGCGTCCAGCAGCCCAGCCGGCACAGTGCTGTTCCTGCTGCTCTGCTGTTGCTGCCCTGCTGCAGCTGCTTCCTGCTGGTGTGCTGTGCCCCGTTCTTCCCCTGCTGTTGTGAGTGCCCCCCTGGTGTGTTGCCGCTGTGGTGTGCTCTCCTCTGGCCCGTTGGGAAACGTTGTTTGATGTGGTGCGTCACTGGGTGCTGTGCTGCGTCACTGGGTGCTGTGCTGCGTCACTGGGTGCTGTGCGGCGTCACTGGGTGCTGTGCGGCGTCACTGGGTGCTGTGCTGCGTCGTTGGGTGCTGTGCTGCGTCCCTGGGTGCTGTGCTGCGTCACTGGGTGCTGTGCTGCGTTACTGGGTGCTGTGCTGCGTCACTGGGTGCTGTGCTGCGTCACTGGGTGCTGTGCTGCGTCACTGGGTGCTGTGCTGCGTCGTTGGGTGCTGTGCTGCGTCACTGGGTGCTGTGTTGCGTCACTGGGTGCTGTGCTGCGTCACTGGGTGCTGTGCGGCGTCACTGGGTGCAGTGCGGCGTCACTGGGTGCTGTGCTGCGTCGTTGGGTGCTGTGCTGCGTCGTTGGGTGCTGTGCTGCGTCACTGGGTGCTGTGCTGCGTCACTGGGTGCTGTGCTGCGTCACTGGGTGCTGTGACTGCTGTTGCTTGCTGTGTTTCCAGGTGTGAGGCTGCTGTTATTTCTCCTCATTGAGACTCGTGGTATTATTCTGCTCTGCTTCCTTTTCTATTGGTCCATGTCGCCCGCTGTTCCCCGTCTGCTGTTAACGATTTGGCTGCGAACGAATGATGTCCATCGGTTGTGTGTCTTGCCCGTCCTGTATTCCCAGCTCCACATGGCATTATTGCCCTGTGTTGCCCACGAGATCTGTACGACGTGCTCTGCTGTGTCCAGTCTGCCGGTACAGCGTCCCTGAATGTGCAGCAGCAGACACTGCTGTAGTGTTGGTCACAGCCGCCAGCTTCTTGTTTTGCTGCGAACGACCCCGTAGCCTGGTCCTCACCAGAGGCTCCTCACATGTAGAAGTCTTACTACAGTCATATGTGTACCACCAGACTCTTGTGTTAAGGTACGTACATACGCCAGACCCATGTGGTACTACCAGCATGTACGCCAGACCCATGTGGTACTACTAATATATACGCCAGACCCATGTGGTACCACCAATATATACGCCAGACCCATGTGGTACTACCAGCATGTACGCCAGACCCATGTGGTACTACCAATATATACGCGAGACCCATGTGGTACTACCAATATATACGCCAGACCCATGAGGTACTACCAATATATACGCGAGACCCATGTGGTACTACCAATATATACGCCAGACCCATGTGGTACTACCAGCATATACGCCAGACCCATGTGGTACTACCAGCATATACGCCAGACCCATGTGCTACTACCAATATATACGCCAGACCCATGTGGTACTACCAATATATACGCCAGACCCATGTGGTACTACCAGCATATACGCCAGACCCATGTGATACTACCAGCATGTACGCCAGACCCATGTGGTACTACCAATATATACGCGAGACCCATGTGGTACTACCAATATATACGCCAGACCCATGTGGTACTACCAATATATACGCCAGACCCATGTGGTACTACCAGCATATACGCCAGACCCATGTGGTACTACCAGCATATACGCCAGACCCATGTGGTACTACCAATATATACGCCAGACCCATGTGGTACTACCAATATATACGCCAGACCCATGTGGTACTACCAATATATACGCCAGACCCATGTGGTACTACCAGCATATACGCCAGACCCATGTGGTACTACCAATATATACGCCAGACCCATGTGGTACTACCAATATATACGCCAGACCCATGTGGTACTACCAATATATACGCCAGACCCATGTGGCCCCGCATGCTGTGCGTGGTGTTGTGTGTTTCCCCTCATTACCTTTATTGCTTTATTGACCCGCGATGACCACACGAGTCTATTTGATTACACGAAATAAGGCTGATTGGCTGCACGAACAGTGACGCAGGCTCACAGGTGTGTGTGTGTGTGTGTGTGTGTGTGTGTGTGTGTGTGTGTGTGTGTGTGTGTGTGTGTTAACGTACATAGAAGTCAAGATGTGGCACCTATACACAATTGATAAAGAGACTGTACAGTACAAATGTAAACCTCTCTCTCCGTTACACACAAGTACTGATCACACATCATTTTCTTGTTTTCCTTCCTGTAATGTCGACATCTGTCGTGGACTAATGTCTTCATCAAGGCCAAGCCTTAACTGAGTTAGAAAGATGACTACAGAGATCGAGAAGTGAGGAGAAGAAGGGAAAAGAGACGAAAGGAAAAGATGTATCTAAGAGTTCTGGAGGAAGTGGAAAACGTACAACAACAAAGGACCAGGTGGTTGGTGTGAGGAAAGGCATGTGAGAGTAAAGAGTTCCAAAGTTGAGCGGCGTAGGGAAGAAACAGACATGATAACGGCCCGTCTCTGAGTTCCCAAAGACCATACTGTAATCGCGTGACGCTGGTCTGGTGTCTGGCTCTTCGTAATTGTACAGTGTTTGTTCATCTGTGGAAATGTGTGCGAAAGGTCGATAAATTCTCATCTCCCTGGTGTGTGTGTGTGTGTGTGTGTGTGTGTGTGTGTGTGTGAGGAAGGGAGAGGATGAGGCAGCAGGTATAACAATATTGTCGTCCGCGGCCCACAAGTGCATCAGGGATCTGAGAAGGTCCTCTATGGCCCAATATGAGCCGGTACGACGCCATCCTGGCTAGTAATGGCCAGGCCTGGCCTCGGGTCTGGCTATAAGACGCCTAACTGGAGACGTCAAGCCACAGTGCGACACCTTCCCAGCCACACAGTCACCATATATTTTTCTTCTTCCTTCACTAACGTCAGATGTACGGTCTCCGCCGTGTGGCGGAGTAATACATCAACTCATACGTTATAAAACGTATCTTTGTATACGATCAAAGTCTTGCATCAGGTACGGGAAAGCTAGACTTACATCGAACTGATACCTGACCCCATGACGCGGCCCAGCGTTCAACCCGGTGATGAGGAGTGAACTTAAACAGTCCAGCTGATGTGAAGTTAACCGTCAGAGTGCTAAATGACGTTCAACGATCGTTTACTGATATATACGATGGATCACAGAGTCTGTTTCATCTCCTTGCACTTGTCCCTCTATACTCCTATCTCTATATAGACATCCGTCTTTACCTGACCCCTCTCTATCATGGCTCATTTTACTTTAACGTCCTTTTCCTCTGTCCTGCTTACCATACACTCCTATTTCTACCTTCCCTTTTACATGCCTTACCTTTATTTTTTCATTCCTCCTCCGTCTTTAGTGTCAGTTCACCTTCCTGGTTCACTTGTGTCAGCTGTCATCCCCCTAGCCTGGCTGGGTACACGACTCTTGCTCCGGCGCTGACACCATCGTCAGTAGTGTCCTCCACCAGGCCTCATTCTTCCTCGCAAAGGTTACACTCAAAGGTTAATGACCAGCTTAAGTGTTTGGCCACCTGGATTTCCCCTACGTCCCTCAACTGTTGCTTGGTCTTGCAACCGTTGCGTAGTGAAAGTTTTGACGCAAGTTACGTTGATGTTTTTGTCCCTGTAGCTACAAAATTTAATTAGTTCGTCAGTCTGGAGGTGAGGAGAGGCGGGCGCCCCTCCCTGGGTAATTACCGTAGTAGTGTCGGCACTCACCCCCCGCTGCTGCTACCTGGCGCTCCACAATCCTCCTCCCCCGCGGTTTGACAGACCTGTGGTCACCGGCCGTCGGAATTGACACCTTCCGTCAAGGTGGGAATAAACCCGTCCCACACACACTCACCGCACTCATAACACTACTCACTCCCTCCCACACACACTCACCGCACTCATAACACTACTCACTCCCTCCCACACACACTCACCGCACTCATAACACTACTCACTCCCTCCCACACACACTCACCGCACTCATAACACTACTCACTCCGTCCCACACACACTCACCGCACTCAGAACACTACTCACTCCCTCCCACACACACTCACCGCACTCATAACACTACTCACTCCCTCCCACACACACTCACCGCACTCATAACACTACTCGCTCCCTCCCACACACACTCACCGCACTCATAACACTACTCACTCCCTCCCACACACACTCACCGCACTAATAACACTACTCACTCCCTCCCACACACACTCACCGCACTCATAACACTACTCACTCCATCTCTTCACACCTGCATGAAAATAATTACCACAAATTTATATACATGTATATATAGTTGCTAACTCTGATTTATATGTAGTTTGAAGAGTTGTATTTTGAAGAGATGAATCATAATAATTAGTTCTATTTATGTACTCGTATGACTGAGGAACTTTGCGATAAACAACTTGACCTGACTTGGTTTTATTTCTAGCTAGGTCCGACGTGACCCAGGATGACCTTCCCTTTGTGTCGAGTCGGCCACCCTACGGGAGGTCACAGGGGGATTGTGGGTAAGGTCATCAGGGAGCAGAAGGACTGGTAGATTGGCCGCTCGCCCCACAGGGGGGGCATTACCCTGCCTGGTCCTCCGACAGTAGACTTGCCTGGGTTATCTTGAGGGACGCTTGGGGCAAGAAGGACGCCGGAGATCCGCATCAAACTGGAAATGTGATTAATTCCGAGGATCGTATTGTGATGCAGATGTTTGGGGCGGGTGTGTGGGTGGAGGCCCCACGCGTCTACCCACACCTCACACCCATGGGGGCTCCACGCACTCCCCACACCCTCATTCCTCCAGTCTCTCGTGTATACACGCCAGCTTTATGGAGGCGCGCCTTTGTGGGGGAGGTTTATACTGCTCTCGAGGTAATCACTTGTCGAAGGAAACGATCTTGAAGAGGTAGTTATGACGTAGGAAGTGGGTCTTAAGAGGGTTGTAATGTGTTTGTCTGTCTGGTTGATCAGTCTGGCAATAGGCTCGTGTGCATCTTTCTTACCTCTCTTTCCGCCTGTATGTATACTTGTATGTATGTGTATACGTCAGTATGTATGGATGTGGGGGTTTTATTTGATAGCGGGGTAAACTGTATAGGGTTGTAGGGATGATGGTGGGCATACAGCCCTTGCGGGAGATGAATGGGGACCAGACGCTCTGTCTGTCCCAGGATAATCTGTCTTAACAACTGGGTTTAATTAGAAATACCTGAGGATTTAACATTAAATTTCTTTTACATGCGTTAGTTATTTTTTTGAGTTCTGTGAATGTGATCATCGAGTGAGGGAGTACTGAGGAATGAGGCAAGATAATGTGATGCTTCTAAATGGTCCGTGCTGCCCTCCCTCACACTCCAGTATAGTTGCGTCTGTCTTCATTACCATCTCACATCGAGGCGAGGCATCCATCATCACCCACAGCCTCTCTGTCTCTCTCTATGGTCACGCCAACATACCCGTCTAGGGTCGCACCGTCGTTGCTTAAGGCTTGTACCGTCATGCTCCAATGTCGTACCGTCGTGCTCAGGGGGTTAGAGACGTAGCGACGTCCGCACTCCACATTGTGCGTGGGTCTGAGGGTATAAACCAGTCGACCACGTAATGCTCTGACGTACGTAGTACTCAGAGCATTTTCGCGCGCCCTACTCGGAAAAAAACAGAAGCTTCATTAATTGACCTAACTACATTTGGAGTCAAGTAGAAACGAAAAAGCAAGACAGAAACTAGATTTTTTTTTTCTTCTCACATTCCCACAGGAAAGATGAGAAGAACTGCCACGCAAACAACAGAAATTTACACTATAGTTCGTCGGTGTGAAGTGGCAGTTGACAGTTCCACCACAGGGGATCATGGTGTTGATGTAGGGTACGAGTTAAGAGGTCTTCCTCACACTACCAGATCCTGTGTCATGCATTACAACATATGGACGACAGAATTTGCTCATAAACACCTTTTATTTTTCAAACTGACGCATCTTGGTTAGGCTACGTCTCGTGTCATTATGATAAAACATTAGAGAGGAAAATTATCTAGGAAAATATCGGTTATGAATGTTTTCTCAACATGGATTAATTCATGTTGTGTGAGATGTTTGCAGCGTGGTTGTGGTGAGGCGGTGTGGTGAGGACAGCAGCAAGGACGGTGGTGGTGGTGGCAAGGAAGCCGCCCCCCACACGAGCCAAGCCGACACAGCATCAATCAGAGTTTGAGCCAGACTTAACATCCCGCTAATCCAAGTTTGGTTCAGGCTGACGCCACCGCTGTAAGTCCACGGAAGACGTCCGCTGGAGTTGGTGGATGGAGGACCATAGCGATCACAGGTCTCTGTCTGTGCCTCTTAAGATTGAAGACTCCGACGCAGGGATCACCATGTCCTCCGTCTATGCGTTTTAGATTTTAGATTTTGCCGCCGCCAGCCCTTGCGTGATGGTGGACCCCACGCTCATCTTGCTGACAGTGACGTAAAACGGATTACACAGGTCACAAAGCGGTCTTTATCTGGCCCCTGTGGGCGAGGTTGTCACTCGAATGTTTTCATCAGTAGTTTCTGTGTTGCTGGTCATGTGTTGCTGGTCATGTGTTGCTGGTCATGTGTTGCTGAAGTAACACAGAGTAATGAAGAGTGAAGGAGCAGCATAAACATGACACGGATTTTCGAAGAGAGGCACACAGTGGGGGTCCTCACGCTCGGTAGAAGTGATTAATACAGACGCTAATGAGATGACATTACGTAATCGTATGATAATGAATAAGACGATAGTAGGGGAGGGCTGAGATCAGGGGAAATATTGAGTAATTAACTTTGAAGTACTTTAAACACTATTGGAAATAGATAGAACCTCATCTAACTTCCCCCAGCAGCCGAGATTCACCCTAATTTCCATTGTTATATTCGAATTATACCATCGTTAATAGCGCTCGCTGTGTTCCCTCCCCATGGTTAAGAAGGTGCGCCAGAAATGGTTGCGTTCCTTGGCACGAAGCGAACACACACACACACACACACACACACACACACACACACACAGCGCAGGAAAGTATGAGCGCCAACTCTGGAAGTGAACAACAATTGAAGGCAAACACGAGACCTCGAGAACCACATGATATGATCTGCAAGGTTAATGTCCAGATCTTGACGGCTTGGGTACGTGAGGCAAGGCTTCCTCTGGTCATGTTGAGTTCTAGTCTTTTGCTTAATTGTGCGTTGATTAACCCCACATTACCCTCGATCTTCATAGCTCATTATTGTTTTATTGTTACTGAATTTCCTAATGTCATAATATGTTATTGTGACCATCTAGATTACCCTCATTAAGTGTAAGGAGTCTACTGATGGTTATCTTCTAAATCCATGAATTGTTTTTGTGTCACTAAACTACATATTTACCTTAATGTGTATATATATATGGAGGCGATGACTACTATGTAGCCACATAGACCTTCCTCGCCATCACTGTGTTATGCTGTATCATGTGAGATCTTCATGAGACTGTGTGAGAATATAGACGTGATGTATTCTGTAGTCGTGTTCCATAATGGATCTCAACCTCTTACCTGAAGATCTATCCGGTGTTACCATCCACTCGTCAGCTGTAGCACTGCTGTAGTCAGTAAGTTATGTTACATGTTGGTCTGGCTAATGATTTATGTTGAATGTTGCTTAGGTTCTTATGTGAGTCACTTTATGATCATGTTATGTGAGTCACTTTATGATCATGTTATGTGAGTCACTTTACTGACCAGTATCTCAGTACTGGAGATGGATCACAATGGACTCCTTCATGATCCTTGTTGACACCTTGCACGACCCTTGATCACGACGGGACGACCCTTGAACACGACGCTACGACCTTTGGGTATGATGGCTTGGCTTTTGACCTAACCTCCTAGGGGTCAGGTTAGGGGTCAGGTCGTCATAGGGAATGAAGAACCGTCCAATATAACAGGGAGCGTTCCTATCATCCCCCACCGCCCTTATCTGTTGGGTAAGATCATAACGCCAACTTCTCCTGAGCGAAAATATACCGCTTTAAACCAAACCCGAGCAAGGCCACTATTATCCTTCACAGGATACGCAACATTAGTCTACGTTTGTACAGGGTTCACATCCCATCACTCTCAGCCAGGGAGAAGTTAGCATGGCATTAAACCCTGGCTTGACTGAGTTTCAACCTCAACAGTCTGCCCTTTTTTTTCCCCACTTTCTTTCAGTAAGACAAACACTTCATTCATTAGCGTTCTAGCCCAGCTGAAAGCTCATTCATCAGCGTATATTAAAGGCCAGCATCGGGTCGTGACAGTAGTGGGGGAAGCTGGCTGGGCCCCTCGCTGAAGCAGCTAACCCAGTGGGGCTAACATGGCCGTTAAAACTCTACGCTGCTCCCGGGACACTCTCTCTCTCTCTCTCTCTCTCTCTCTCTCTCTCTCTCTCTCTCTCTCTCTCTCTCTCTCTCTCTCTCTCTCTCTCTCTCTCTCTCTCTCTCTCTCTCTCTCTCATGTCCGTCTGCTTTTCACCCCCTCCGCAACCGTCTGTTTCTCTGTCTGTTTCTCCCTCCTCAGCCGTCTGTTTCTCTCTCCCTGACTTGTCTGTTTCTCATCCTCAGAGATCGCCTCTCTGTTTCCACATATGTCTGTTTTCCTCCACGGTTTCTAGTTCCCGTCCACGCTTCTCTATGTCTCTCCCTCCATGGCTGTGTCTTTCTTTTCCCCAGGGGCTGCCTGCTTCTCTCCTTTTGCCACCAGTCTGCTGAATGCTTTCCTCTGCCGGTCGCTCTGGCGCCCTACAGCATGTCTTCCCTCAACAGACTGGGTCTGTCTTGTTTATCATCTTCTGGCAGGTTCAACCCTTCATGTAGCCACCTGTACTCCTGCCTCACACACATATATATATATATATATATATATATATATATATATATATATATATATATATATATGAATGCTGTAAACACAATATAATATTCAAAATCACTCGGAAATGGCTGGTGATTGGTGTTGGCGCCTCACAAACGATGGTTAGAAAAGCAGTAAAAACCAGGAGCAAAACAACGCGGCGTGATAACGAGTCTCCCACTTTATATAAACCAGTTTATATAAACCCATAATGACGGCCGCTTCTGTTACACCAGCTCTGCCACCATTGGCAACTCGTAGCTCCTCTCTCTCTCTCTCTCTCTCTCTCTCTCTCTCTCTCTCTCTCTCTCTCTCTCTCTCTCTCTCTCTCTCTCTCTCTCTCTCTCTCTCTCTCTCTCTCTCTCTCTCTCTCTCTCTCTCTCTCTCTCTCTCTGTCATCGTAGGTACTCGTAGGTAGGTATGTAGGTAGGTAGGTAGGTCCTCTCGTTTGTATTCATTTGTAAGTCGTCGGGGGATGGGGGGAGGGTGGTCTTCTAACCCCGCAGCCTGGGGTCAAGCCCCGGGGTGTGGGGTGGCGTGTTATCCTCCCGGGCGGGTCCTGCTGCTGCTGGTGTGGTAACGTGAGGTGCACTGCGTCAGTATGGCCGGGGTTACTGTGTAGTATGAGGTATTACCTTCAGATGGTTAGTGGCGGGGCTCGGGGCCCGGTCTTGCCACCTTCAGGTGGTTAGTGGCGGGGCTCGGGGCCCGGTCTTGCCACCTTCAGGTGGTTAGTGGCGGGGCTCGGGGCCTGGTCTTGCCACCTTCAGGTGGTTAGTGGTGGTGCAGTTAGTGGCGGGGCTCGGGGCCCGGTCTTGCCACCTTCAGGTGGTTAGTGGCGGGGCTCGGGGCCCGGTCTTGCCACCTTCAGGTGGTTAGTGGCGGGGCTCGGGGCCCGGTCTTGCCACCTTCAGGTGGTTAGTGGCGGGGCTCGGGGCCCGGTCTTGCCACCTTCAGGTGGTTAGTGGCGGGGCTCGGGGCCTGGTCTTGCCACCTTCAGGTGGTTAGTGGTGGTGCAGTTAGTGGCGGGGCTCGGGGCCCGGTCTTGCCACCTTCAGGTGGTTAGTGGCGGGGCTCGGGGCCTGGTCTTGCCACCTTCAGACTGTTAGTGGTGGTGCAGTTAGTGGTGGGGCTCGGGGCCTGGTCTTGCCACCTTCAGGTTGTTAGTGGTGGTGCAGTTAGTGGCGGGGCTCGGGGCTCGGTGATGCCACCTTCAGGTTGTTAGTGGCGGGGCTCGGGGCCTGGTCTTGCCACCTTCAGGCTGTTAGTGGTGGTGCAGTTAGTGGCGGGGCTCGGGGCCTGGTCTCGCCACATTAATAACGAGACATTGGTCCGCCTCGCTGACAGAGACTAATGGGTTATAGGGGTGATGCAGCGGGGCGGGGTGGAGCGTGGCCATGGGGCTCTTGACACAACGTTAGTGCCGGGGTCGGGGCGGGGCGGGGAGGGCACACGTGGTGCCAGCGTAGACCTGCAGGGTATACCACACCTCCCTCCCTTCCTCCCTCCCTCACCTGTCACCCACATCTCCTCACACTCACCCCTCGCTCTGCCCCTCAACCCTTACCCTCTCCCCACGTCTCCCCGAGGCAGCTGTCCTCACTGTGCCCCTCACTGGCCACCCTCGCACACCCTGTTCCCACTCCCTCTCACCCTCCCTTCCCTCACACGGTTACCTCACTCTCTCCTCGACGTCTCCTCCCTCTCTACTCTTCCTCCGCCTTTTGTTCCATCCTACTTGTTCCTACCCTCCTCCTGTTCCGCCTTCTGCCTCTCGTGTTTCCCTCCCTCTGCCTCCATCCCGCTGAGGTAGAGTGCGTCTCGTAAACTGTTCCAGGCGTGCGGCAGGTAGGGCCGCCAGGCAGAACAAGTACCTCGGGTCCGTCCACACACTTTATAGTACGTTCCCTGACGCTGGTGGCTGCTGGCCCCCTCCAGGTGTTCGTTGGTGCCAGGGATAGGTACTGTGTGGCCCAGGTCGGTCGTGGAGTGGGCCAGGCCCAGCGGAGCTTCGGTGAGGTGGACAAGGCTTGCCTAGGGGTTGGTAGGTTGGACCTGGCCAAAGCAGCTAACTTTACCCTGCTCCCTTGTGGAACGCAGCCTCGAAGCTTCGGAATTCTCCATAAAGGGGTTCCTGGGGTTGAGTAAGTAGCTGTATGTCAAAGGCCAGGCCTTCCTCCCCTGGGGTCGAACGCTCCTGCTAATGATCTTGTCTCCCTCCCTAATGGCTTCCCATCCCTGACCCCGCCTGGCCAGCTCCTGACCTGACCACACCATCAGTAGGAACGCCTTACCACCAACCCTGCCCAAGTCTCCCCGACCCATGGCTATTAGCCTGACAACCCAGTGACGTCTGCCATGAGTTCATAAACTACTTGATGAACTTCCTCATTGTGTTGTACATCACCTGTCACTCACTTCCTGCTCCTCATATCCCCCGCCTCATATCCTCATGTCCCCTTGTGAGTGTGGCAGTAGACAAAGTAAGCCACAGTGCCTCGTATATGTTTGACTACTACGCCAGCGGCGTACATTCGGTGTTTTTGTTTTTTCTCTACAACCCGCAGTGCACGTCCCTCCATGTTGAGCTGTGTCCACCACCAGCATGGAAATGAACCCACGTGGATTATCCTGACGCCATCATAAGAGACTCACTATAAAGACGTGCGTGGTGGTGTGTGTGTGTGTGTGTGTGTGTGTGTGTGTGTGTGTGTGTGTGTGTGTGTAAGTGTGTTTGTATTCCTTTGTAGATGTTGAGAAAAGATTTAGGGATTCATCATGAGGAACAGCAATTTGAACAGCGCCACGAAACTTCATTAATCAGTCAAAGTGAGAGCCATGTAAGGCGGTGTGAGCATTCCCCACCTTGCCTCATATTCAGCGGTAATACATCACCAGGATACGAGACTTAGGCTTAAAAGAAATCAATAGATTCACACTGAAGGACGAACACCTCTGAGGTCATACGCCACAAGGAGGAGGGGGGAAAAAATGCTTTCTTTATGACGGATGCATTCAAGAGTTGTGTTAGATTAAACTGTTCCAGCAACGCTCGTTTACATCAGCCTCTGCCAGAGTGAACAGGAGTGAACACATCACAGAAGAACCAGAGAGAGTGAGGATGGGAGGTGGGTGGTTTGATGACGAGATGTGGAACCTGACCACCAGGAGACGCTGGTGTTGGTGACCAGGGTAATGATAACAGACGCACCCCGCCCCCCTCAGAGATGACCCGGCCACACTGTGCCTGCCTCCCCCTCGCCTCTTGTTCCAGCCAGATTTATCCTGTTACTTGCTTCCTCCCACCACGACCTCTCCTGCTTACCTCATCTCAGTCTTAAACGTTTTTCTCTGCATGTGATTTGTGCTGTGTGTGTGTGTGTGTGTGTGTGTGTGTGTGTGTGTGTGTGTGTGTGTGTGTGTGCGTGTGTGTGTGTTACTAGTAACTATGTGTGTATGATTTATCTTTATATTTTTGTATTTGTTTTTTTTTTGTAGTCACTTTTCACCGTCTTTATTTATGGTCTCCCAATAATCATTCACCTTCCCGGGAGTGTCTCATGCTCCTGTGTACCCTCATCCCGTTTTCCAAACCTGCTCTTGGTTCTCATTCCCACCCTTCACCCACCTCACCATAACCACCACATCTTCACCATACCCAGCATGGGTCCCTCACCTACGTATGGCCCGCCCTGGTCACCATCCCAGCAGCCCCTGCACCACCACGGCAGCAGGCCACGTCCTCTGGCCCTCCGTTTCCCTCACCCGCCTGATGGGTAATGACATGACCTGGTTTTCAGTAGAGCTGCTGCCTTCCATCTTCTACCACACTTGTTGAATAACACGAGATGCGGGAACATGCATCCGATGTATATATATATATATATATATATATTTTTTTTTTTTTTTTTTTTTTTTTTTATACTTTGTCGCTGTCTCCCGCGTTTGCGAGGTAGCGCAAGGAAACAGACGAAAGAAATGGCCCAACCCCCCCCCCCCCCCCATACACATGTACATACACACGTCCACACACGCAAATATACATACCTACACAGCTTTCCATGGTTTACCCCAGACGCTTCACATGCCTTGATTCAATCCACTGACAGCACGTCAAACCCTGTATACCACATCGCTCCAATTCACTCTATTCCTTGCCCTCCTTTCACCCTCCTGCATGTTCAGGCCCCGATCACACAAAATCTTTTTCACTCCATCTTTCCACCTCCAATTTGGTCTCCCTCTTCTCCTCGTTCCCTCCACCTCCGACACATATATCCTCTTGGTCAATCTTTCCTCACTCATTCTCTCCATGTGCCCAAACCATTTCAAAACACCCTCTTCTGCTCTCTCAACCACGCTCTTTTTATTTCCACACATCTCTCTTACCCTTACGTTACTTACTCGATCAAACCACCTCACACCATATATATATATATATATATATATATATATATATATATATATATATATATATATATATATATATATATATATAATGGTTATGTGTTGGTTATTCATTTGTTTGTTTCGAAGTTTTTGAAATTTTTGCATTTTACAATTTGTAAAACGATGAAATGGTGAAATTCCAACAGGGAATATTACATACGATGAATATTGATAATGCCAATGACTGTGCCACGAAAACACAAAGAAATAGTAGATACAGCAGAACGAAAACGCGAATATTTTCACTGTGTCATAATTTCCAAATCCTTCAGTATAGAAAACAGGAAATGACGTCTGTGGTTCATGAGCTGGGTCACCTGACACATCGATCTTTCCTAAGATAATTTATTTAAATTCATGGGTTATTAAGAACTCCCTCAGCTGGGCGTGATGCTTAGCTTGAGTCCTCAGCTGTTGGTCGGCCACACACACACACACACACACACACACACACACACACACACACACACACACACACACACACACACACACACACACACGAGACATTTAGATGATGTTTTTGCGACGCTAAGAGGAATGATGATGATGATGATGAAATACTAAGTCATTATCAGTGTAAGACTTGCTATGTCTCCATTTACGGTCTCTCATTCCCGGGGCGGTCCTTAGGGGTTCCTGGTTCACCTGTGTTTCTTAATAATGATGATTATTACGCTGAAACGCTGGCTGGTGTGTGCTGAGGTGAATACACGGTGGTGTGAGGGGGGGTGTGTGGTAGTGTCTGGTGGTGTGAGGGGATGTCATAGTGTGGAGGGGGTCTGGTATTGGGTGGTCATGTGGTTGTGTGTGGTGAGGAATGGCAGTGTGTATGTGTGTGTGTGTGTGTGTGTGTGTGTGTGTGTGTGTGTGTGTGTGTATGTGTGTGTGTGTGTGTGTGTGTGTGTGTGTGTGTGTGTGTGTGTGTGTGGTGCCATATGGTACACTGGATATATTTGGCCCACCTGACCAACGTCTCTTGTTCATACACCTCGACGAACGATTAGCGTGGGTGGCTTGCCTCTTGGTCGCCTCAGGAGAGAGAGAGAGAGAGAGAGAGAGAGAGAGAGAGAGAGAGAGAGAGAGAGAGAGAGAGAGAGAGAGAGAGAGGGGGGGGGGGGGGGTAAGCGCAGGTGTTGAAAGAAAGGTCAGATCGTGAAAGTGAACACCCCCACATTATAAGTTTGGTGTCGTCACGTGCCACAGTGGTTGTCCGGCGCTGTGAGATGCAGGAGGGCAGATGAGGCGCCATGAATGGTCTTCGCTAATCTTCGTGACGAATTCTTGGTCATGCCATCTTGGATGGCCCAGCCGTCAATGAGGGAGGGATAATAGCGTTGATCTTGGAGTGTATACGGGCGTGAGTCAGTTGTAATCTGGTAAGATTTTGTCCTTTATGTCTGGACACGGGGGTGTGTCCACCACCCATGCTGTTATTACCTGCTCTATTTTGGTGAAGTGTAAGTCATCAGAGAACTTAAAGTTTGATGTTGTAATTGTCTGGGGTCATTAATGTTTCTTGTAAGTACCATTAGGGAAGCAGTCTGTGGATGGCGTGGGTGTGTGGCGAGGCATGGAGGGAGGTGGACATCTACAGTGGGTTACAGCGGTGTTGCTGGATTTAGATTCGACAGAGTTCAGCCCAGCACGGGCCACTGTCACCGACGGTCCCGCTCTCACTTCCAGCACTGCTGGAATATCCTGGAGAGGACCGTCAGGAGACAGTAGCAGTATGACGTACAGGAGAGGACCGTCAGGAGACAGTAGCAGTATGACGTACAGGAGAGGACCGTCAGGAGACAGTAGCAGTATGACGTACAGGAGAGGACCGTCAGGAGACAGTAGCAGTATGACGTACAGGAGAGGACCGTCAGGAGACAGTAGCAGTGTGTAGTTAGAGGACGGGAAAGTTGTGGTTGGATGAGCAAGACTACCTCACTCGCTTCACCACAGCCATGGTGTCCGGTGTTCCCTCTACCGCCTCCGACTGCCTCACTCCCTCCCGCAGGGAGAGAGTGAGTGTAGGTAGATGGAGGGAGAGAGAACCAGCTCAACGTGGAGGACGAGTTGGCAAATAAACCAGCAGAGGGGGAACAGTTGGAGCGGGCAGACAAGCTGGCAGGGATCATACATATTACCACGGTGGAGAGTGAAGGAACCCCATACGTTGCCTTCGACCTGAGTTGACCTCCCTCGGGTCTGGTTGGTGCACTCAAGTTACGTACTACTCGGGAGGACACACCCCACTGAAAATTAGCAGATATTTAGATAGATGGAGAGATAGTTAGGTAGATAGATAGATAGATTTATCGTTTTATAGATAGTAGATAGATAGGGAAAGTGTGTGATCTTTTTTCTGTCGTGTTTTTCTTGTTCTCCTACGCCATTGTGTTAGGACCTGAGGACTAGACCGATGACCCGGCAGGTCTCGTGGTCTGTTACTGTTTCGGGCCAAAGTGGACCAGAACACATTAAAGATATCCTGTTATAATGGTATGGCCCGGTGGACCACACTCCCAGCTGCCGGTCCACCGCTAGTGACCGAGCCTGGACCAATGCTACCCCGGCCGGGTAATGCTTCTCAAGCCCGGTCAACGCTCCTTAGCCAGCATCAACGCTCTCCAGGCCCCATCAACGCCCCACGCCTCCCCCAGACCGGAGTCAACGCTCCTCAGACCGGGTCAACGCTCCTCAGGCTGGGTTTACACTCCTCAACCCAGTCAACGCTTCCTAGGCAGGGTCAACGCTCCTCAACCCGGGTCAACGCTCCTCAACCCGGGTCAACGCTCCTCAACCCGGGTCAACGCTCCTCAACCCGGGTCAACGCTCCTCAACCCGGGTCAACGCTCCTCAACCCGGGTCAACGCTCCTCAACCCGGGTCAACGCTCCCCAGGCCGGGTCAACGCTCCTCAACCCGGGTCAACGCTCCCCAGGCCGGGTCAAGGCTCCCCAGGCCGGGTCAAGGCTTCCACTAGAGCCGCGTGGACACCCTACCAGTGGATGCTGAGGTGGTGAGACGGACGCGTGGACAGAACACCTGTAGGGGAGGAGAGCGAGGGAGGCTGGTGTGTGTGTGTGTGTGTGTGTGTGTGTGTGTGTGTGTGTGTGTGTGTGTGTGTGTGTGTGTGTGTGTGTGTGTGTGTGTGTGGCGCCTCACCATTGTGTGGCCGGGGGAGGGATGGTGGAGGCGGCCAACGTTAAATCACCAGCCCGACGTGTGGCCCTGAATGGTCCTAACCCAGGTGGGAGGGCCAGAGATATATACCCCGCTTATGATGATGAACACGCACCGCCAACCTACACCACGCTGAATATCCAGTCTATATTTCATGGTGAGGTCTCTCGTGCCGCCCTTTGATATTAAAATGATTAAGGGGAAGCCATCCGGCCGATGAAGATGTTACAGCGCGCCGTGGCTGCTACGCCAACCTCCGAAGATCGTCAGGTTTTTCTCAAGTAACACCAGCGCGTGTCCCGCAGGGGCGGGCGAGTGCCAAGGTCGAGCGAAGGTGGTGCGTCCTTGGGACGTTCCGTGGGAACCCCTTGGGCAAGGTGTTATGACCCTGGGGTATGATGACGCGGCCTTTGACCTGAATCCTCTTAGGGTCAGATCAGGGGGTAAGGCCAGTCATACCCCTCGAGGACACTCCCAACTATACGTGGGTCAGGTCCCGCCCCCTACGCCGTGCGTGCGTCCGTCCGTCCGTCGGTAGCTTGTGTGTCAGCAAGGAAGATTTAAATCGCGTCTTCCACACCTTCGTCGTCATCCTCCACCACCACACGTCACCAGCATCAGACACTCGTCATCGTATGTATATCCAGCCCATACCAGTTCAGGGTAGTGTCACCGGATGGTCGCTGGGTCTGTGAGGGAGCTGTAGTGGGAAGGTGTTGCTGCTGAGGACCGGCGACAGTGGACGTAAAAACGGGAGGAAGGAGAGAGGCTGAGAGGCTAATTAGGAAGCGATGACGAAGAGCTGATTAAACCTTCTGAGACGACTGCTTCCTGCAGATACCACCAGAGAACTTGCCAGTGTAGTTGCTAGTGTAGAAAACCACGGGTTAGAAGTCGACCAAGCAGTAGTGTGTGGGGTAAGTATATACCGGTAGATTTTGTTATAAGAGGTTATAGGCTGTTATAGTCTGTTGTGGATAATGATTGTGATTCAGCTTTGTGAACACTGGATGATTTCATCATGGAAACTGAGGCTACGTGAGGAATGTGAAGTGTTAGGGGTCAACATCCTCACAGACTCACTGATGAAATAATCTCTCGTCAAACTCATTTGTTGTTGGAGGGGTAGTGACTGAGGGCAGTGCCTCCATATCCCTTGCTCGAGTGAGGCCTTCACAGGATATCATAACCCGTCATGTACAACTTAACTGGGTTTCCCTCCGTGAGACCCCGGTCTACAGCGGCGGTATAGCGTTCGTGGGTGGATGAGATGGCAAGAGATGAGAGGAGAGTGAAGCGAGAAGCTGCAGCACAGGAATGACAGAACACGGAAGTCATGGAACCAGATCCTGTGGCTCATTGATGCTGGACGATGTTCGCTAGGGCAAGACTGGTGTGTGTGTGTGTGTGTGTGTGTGTGTGTGTGTGTGTGTGTGTGTGTGTGTGTGTGTGTGTGTGTAGAGTTATTATTGGTGGCTCCTCCAGCATGTGGGGACCTGGTTGTGGGTCCAGCCTCTGAAAATATTAAGGAAGTTTAAAGTTTATACTCAGGTGGTTGATGTCCTGAAATTACAGTGTAACCACGAGGAAGATGAGAACCTGGATCATCCTTCGCTGTCTGAAGCCATCATGTTGATTACCTCTTTGTGCAGGAAGGAGGGTTCCACCTCCCTCCCTCGTCCTCTACCCAGACTCACCTTGAAATGTTGCCGTGAAGACAAGGCCGTAACCAGATACACGCAGGAGATATATTCAAGTTATATTTCATGATCGGTTAGTCCTTATTGACTTGCGTCGTTTGGTTCCATCATTGGCTCAGACGTAAAGTGCTGATGACGTGAACGAGACCGTAGTCTAGAAAGTTACCAAGTCCCGCAGTGAGAATTCCTGACGTACACTGGAATCAGCGATCTTACTGAACACACACCAATAATCTTAGATTATCTTACCTCTTCTCTCCGTATTTATCTGTCTCTTTATTCCGTTTTTTTTACTATATTTGAGACCTGGTGTCGGCGAGGACCTTTGTAACGCGACCAGAACCTTCAACGTTGTATGTATGAACATTTACGTTTAGGTGTGGAGTGGCCATCTCCAGGTAGCTTAAGGGTACGTTCTCAGTCCCTGCCAGGAGGTGTCATCCACCTGTTCCATCTTGGTGTTTTGTAGGTACGGTCGTCTGCGTGGACGGACGCTCCCACCCACCCAGAAGTCATGCAAGGCTTGAAGATCAAGATGTCTCCTTCACGTATATGACCCATGATGTTTATTCATGTTTAATCTCCTCATCTTACTCAGGAGTTAAGTCATCCTTCACATGGGGGTTAAGTCTTCGTACTCAAGGGGTTAGCATGTACCTTAAAGGGTTATGCCTTCGGAGTCAAAGGGTTAAATGGTACTTTAAAGGGTTACGTCGTCGTATTCAACGGGATTAAGTCGTACTTCAAGGGTTAAGTCGTAGTACCTAGGGGGTCAAGTTGTACTCACAGAGTTAAGTCATAGCAGTGGTGAGGGTGAATATATTCCATTGTTCCTGTAGTGTCTGCTGAGCGAGCAGCTGGTGTGGTGAGCGGTCGAGGACCATGTGCACATCAGCTGGCTGGAGCGAAGACAAAAACGATATTTT
Source organism: Panulirus ornatus (assembly GCF_036320965.1). Classification (NCBI taxonomy): domain Eukaryota; kingdom Metazoa; phylum Arthropoda; class Malacostraca; order Decapoda; family Palinuridae; genus Panulirus; species Panulirus ornatus. Next base: position 13,719,199 of record NC_092285.1, read on the forward strand.
TCTTCTCATACAATTAACCAGGAGACAATACTGACGAGGTTTTTCTGAATGTTGAAGGTGACCGTTTCATGTAATTACATTTACTGAGTCTATGGATGACGTGTTAACTGTATGGATGACTTATGAAGTATCATTCTTTTTACTGCACGTTTGAGGCTCCGGTCACGAACACAAATGCACATCAAGGCCGGGCCTTAATTGAAATATAAAGAGGTTAATGAAAGGGAAAAAAATATGAGACAAGGAAAAGTATTTACTACGAATTTTGGGGAATTGAAAAATGTGTCTTTTAAAAAGCTCCAGGCCATAGTTATTGGGAAAAAACATGAGGGGGTAGAGAGTTTCCAAAGCTTCGACGTGTAGGGGAAGAAACAGTTATCAAAACGGCCCACCCTTGAGTTACCAACGGCCTCACAGTAATCAAGTATCGGAGCAGCTTGCTGAATCTTGTGGGTTATGAAGTAAAAACAAACTTTTTAACATCTGTCTTGTTACGAAAAAAATGTCTTAGATTCTCTTTAGTGATGAGGAAACTGTATGTGGTCACTAGATGCGCTTCCCTTTTTGGGATTATATATGTGAGTCTAAAGCTTTATATTACATCTCCTGTACATGTGGTAATTAATACAAGTACAGGGAATGTGTAGCATTCGTGTTTGTGTTGAGTACAATCTTACAACACTTGAGCACGACAGTACGACACCATGAGCACGACAGTACGACACCTGGGCACGACAGTACGACACCTTGAGCACGACAGTACGACACCTTGAGCACGACAGTACGACTCCTGGCCACGACGGTACGACACCTGGGCACGACGGTACGACACCTGGGCACGAGGGTACGATACCTGCCTACGACAATACGACTTTTGGGTTAGATGGCGTCGTTGGCATCCTGTCCACAAGCACATACACTCCCCATCCCACACATTACACTCGTCAGCACGTAACTCACACGACTCCTCGTAACTCTTGAGTTCTCTTGAGGTGAATACTGCTCACTTCCTGCCCAATGACAAAATTTTGTGGCAGGTACATTCCTTCTTTCTTGGTAAGTATGTAAGTAAGTAAGTAAGTAAGTAAGTAAGTAAGTAAGTAAGTAAGTGCTCTCTCTGTAGTTGTGTGTGTGTGTGTGTGTGTGTGTGTGTGTGTGTGTGTTTGTGTGTGTGTGAGGAGGAGGAGGAGGTGAGAGAGATCACTAAACGTGGGTAGCGTGTGAGACCATCGTGAGGTGGTTGGTTTGACCACAGTGGATGACTCGACCCGCTGTTAGGCACCTCCCACCCTCTCTGGTTACCTTCCAACCACCCCATCCCTCATAGCTGACCTTCAGAGGGATGGACGAAGGAAAGGGATAGTGTCAAGAGAGGCAGGAGGGACGGGGATAGTGTCACATATCTTATTATTTGTCCAGGACACCTTCCATGTAACATATTTTTTACCCAGGAGAGCCTCCGTCAGTTATTTTTTGCCCAGGATAACCTCAGACTGTTATTATTTGTCCATGTTAACCTCCTTATGTAATTATTTGCGTAGAACAGCCTTCGTATGTTTCTTTATGGATGTGATAAGTTCTATATTGCTGCTATATTAGGAACTTGACCTATTTATAGACTGATCGCTGTATTTTTGCAGCCAATCTATGACCAAGGTAGGCACAATATGGCTACCTAGTTTGCATTGTGGATATCTTGGTGATGAGTTTGGCTAACCCGCTAACTGTAGCAAGGCAGTGTATCCCTCTATTTGTAGCGGAGTTGGCCGTGGCCAGGTGTGTGTTGGACGGGTAGTAGCAGTTCCATTAATTTCCAAAGATTACCACTTCCTAAGATTACCTTCCAAATTATTACTTTCTTCCTAATAAACCCATCACTCGCCTGTCATATTAAAAGTCTTTATTCTGATGAGGGGAGGGAGCGGGCGGGGGAAATGCGTAAAAGTAAGAAAACTTTTGCGGGTGTTCATTTCAAAGTTTGGCGAAAGTTGGGGATGCGTTTATCCGGTGTGCGAGACGGGGACGCGTCAGGTTATTACACTCACGAGAACAAACCGATGAGCCGTATATATATATATATATATATATATATATATATATATATATATATATATATATATATATATATATATATATATATATAAGTAGGTTTCAGGTATTTTTAATGATCAAGGCTAATCATTAATCCATTACGGTTGGAAACATATTTTTGGAGTAAACATTACTCACACTAGCCATAATTATAGATATGTTTCACCCTTTGAGCGAGACGATACGACCCTTAGATATGGTAGCATGATCTCTGACCTGGTCATTCAGGGTCAGGGCCAGAGGTCAGGCCATGATTCTCAAGGGTCGTACCGTCGTGCTAAGGGTTAGACTGTTGCCTTACAAGGGGTTGTAGAGTGAGTGATGATGGTGGAGTGAGGGAGATGCAAGTGGATGGCCAGGGCGTAGACTCCCATCACTCCACCCTCATCTCACTGTGGCCACATTAATTTATTCACAACAACACAGCGGGGAAAAAAGGAAAAAGTTGTCTCGTCGGAAAATGGTCACAAAAGATGACAGAAATTGCCGTGACGTCTCCATTTTGTTGGTGTCTGATGGATGCGCCCTTCTTTCCCCCTGGTGGAGTGGCCTGGTAATGTGGTAGGGATGTGTTAAGGACTAATGTCGCGGCAAACGACACGGGAACACCAACTGTATGGGCTGCCAGAGATGATTTGTATACACTCTAGCACTGTACTTCCTGATTGTCAGCGTCACCCATGAGTTTTCCCGCCGAAGTTAAGAGCAGTTCATTACGACTTTAACCCTTTGAGCACAACGGCACGACCCTTGAGCACGACGGCACGACCCTTGAGCACGACGGCACGACCCTTGAGCACGACGGTACGACCCTTGATTACGACGGTACGATCTTGAGCACGACGGTACGACCCTTGAGCACGACGGTACGACCCTTGAGCACGACGGTACGACCCTTGAGCACGATGGTACGACCCTTGAGCACGATGGTACGACCCCTGAGTCTGATACCTGGTCATTGATCCGACTCTCAGCAGGGTCGTACCGTGGTGCTGAAGGATCTGGTCGTGGTGGTGATGGGGTCGTCCATGGCTTGCAGGTGTGTGTGGCGTGAACCTGACAGAAGACGGCCCTACTTGCCACAGGGGTTGTCTTGACCACTGGGGGAGCACTGGAACCTAACCTAACCTTGCCACAGGGGTTGTCTTGACCACTGGGGGAGCACTGGAACCTGACCTGTGCCTGGGTCACGTGAATATTGCAGGTCGTGTGTCACCAAGTGGATGTTTCGCCTGATGCTTCCACTCTCTCTCTCTCTCTCTCTCTCTCTCTCTCTCTCTCTCTCTCTCTCTCTCTCTCTCTCTCTCTCTCTCTCTCTCTCTCTCTCTCTCTCTCTCTCTCTCTCTCTCTCTCTCTCTTGTGTACCGTAACTGTACATTCATCATGTATGAACACTTCTGTATTAGCCTAACATCTGGTAAGTGCTGAGACCTCTCCATCCTGGTGCTGAGACCTCTCCATCTTGGTGCTGAGACCTCTCCATCTTGGTGCTGAGACCTCTCCATCTTGGTGCTGAGACCTCTCCATCCTGGTGCTGAGACCTTTCCATCTTGGTGCTGGGACTTCTCCATCTTGGTGCTGGGACCTCTCCATCTTGGTGCTGGGACCTCTCCATCTTGGTGCTGGGACCTCTCCATCTTGGTTCTGGGACCTCTCCATCTTGGTGCTGGGACCTCTCCATCTTGGTGCTGGGACCTCTCCATCTTGGTGCTGGGACCTCTCCATCTTGGTGCTGAGACCTCTCCATCTTGGTGCTGAGACCTCTCCATCTTGGTGGTGAGACCTCTCCATCTTGGTGTTGTACAACATATGAAGGCCAGGATCACGCCCCTCTGTTGAATCCTTCTCTAAACTCCGTAAAAAAAAAGTAAAAAATGTCGTGATAAAGTAAATGGTGGAGAAGGAACGTAAATTTCGCATGATAAAGAATGTGTGTCGTGCAGTGATCTATATATATGAGTAGCCTCCCTCGGATGATGGACTCCAGCCAGCCCTCCCGCCAGCTCGACGGACGACAGCATTCCACGGTACATACCAGACTGGTTTCACTGGCGATCACTTCTCACCAGGTAATGGAGAGACTAATTACACCTGACCCACACTATCACAGGAATGCCTCACCTCTGTACACTCGGGCAAATGAATCCCTCTTGATGAAGAGAAGTTAAATTAGCTTCCTAATGAGGAGGGACGTTTGCTTACGGAAGACTCGAACGTGTAACGTTTCATTCTGGAGATGATGAGGCAGGTGCAGTGTGTAACGCTGGTGGGTGGTGGTGGGCGGCGTGGGTGGTGGATGAAGGGATTGCTGGTGGATGAAGGGGTTGCTGGGCGGCGTGGGTGGTGGATGAAGAGGGTGCTGGGCGGCGTGGGTGGTGCATGAAGGGGTTGCTGGTGGATGAAGGGGTTGCTGGGCGGCGTGGGTGGTGGATGAGGAGGGTGCTGGGCGGAGTGGGTGGTGGATGAAGAGGGTCCTGGGCATCGTAGGTTGTGTGGTTCTGGTTAGCGAGGCAGGACCTGAGATCTTCCGGTGCCTCCGACATCCACAATGGGAGGCCGTCGCTGGACACGACCCCCGGGAGGTGTTGGTCCGTGAGGTGAGGTCCAGACACGGGCAGTGGTTTGTGTCATTAGTCTGTGTTGGTCACCGAGGCGTCATGTGTCCATGTAAAGGTCTTCACATATTTCCCATCCTGTGTTATGGTCTTGGTCCCCCGAGCCGGATGGTACGATCTTTAATACGACGGTACGATCCTTGAGCCAGACAGTACGATGCTGAAATACGATGGTACAACCCTTAAGTACAACGGTGCAATCCTTGAGCATAACTTAACGACCATTGGGTATAATGGCTTGGCCTTTGACCTAGATAAAGGCTTGGTCATATATTCTCTATGAACCGTGTATTTTGAAGTCGTCTGTAGATTGATTTACAGACCCGGTCAGATGGTTATATTCAAGTAATACATATTTACATATATGCCAGTAAGATACTCTGCCGGTTCTACAACATACGTGGGAGGGTTGTTGCTTGATGTGTCATGACAGAATGCGTTACTCTTGCCGTAGATCACAGTGTGGTGAGGTAAGGTTACTGTACTACGTGGGGTTCTTGGTTAACGTGACTGTTGACCTACCTCTGGCCCAAGCAAAGTGACACTAGGTGTTTATATTGCAGATGTACACACACACACACACACACACACACACACACACACACGCACACACGCACACACACACACAGTGCCACTCACACGCGCGCGTTATCTTCTTTAGGAACTTGGCGTCGCTGGTCGGGGCAGCGGAGAAGTTTGAGGCCGACGAGGAAATTGATGGAAAAGTAGAAGTTATACCCTCAAGCATCGGGTGAGGGAGGCGATGGCCATCACTTAGAGCGGTAAAGTTGGAAGGCGGATCACGGAAGACCCGCCTAGCACCTCAGGTAACACTGCTGGCCAGGGAGGAGCGTTCTGAGCCACCCACCAGGTGATAAAGATATCATAAATCTCTCCCAGGTCAGCGCCAGCCGAGGAAACTCCATAGAAGGGGACATCAACCATGGCCCGCTTCCCGCCTGGGTTAAAGTGAAGACCCTGGTGAGGCGGAAGGATACCTGTGAGACGATGGCAAGTGTGGGGACATGACCGGGCGGTCGTGGGTGTTGCCCTGCGCATGATCAAACCAGCAGCTCACCTGCGCAGGGCACTACGGCAGACGTGCTGCTCTGGTGTGGCTTGTAATGATCGTCGGACCGTCCATAGTCCGCCACGGGCCTTTGCCTGTTGGTGGGCCGTTCATCGTGTATGGGATATAATGATATCGTTACTCACTGGTTTACTCATCTGTATCCCAGGGTCGTGTTCTGAGACCCAGCCTTGAGTCTATGTACAACGGTTCTCCTGTACTTCAGGTGCGACAAACTCATCCTCACCCGCACTTGGCCGCTTCCAGATGCTTATATTGTAGTGTTTCCTGACGCAGGTTTGATCGTCCTTTGGCCCCGTGAAGCTCTGTATTTCCCACTGTGTTCCTCTTGCTCTTCACACGCCTTCCTCCGAATTGGTCGAGGGGTCGTGTAGCACCGTCGAGAATCTTAAGACATAATGATGTGGTGATGTATTGTGGTGGTGATTACGGCGGCAGTACGGCTGGGTCGCGATGATGGAGTGTTCTGACGACGCAGGTTTTCGCTATCTGGGTTCGAGACGCCCATCACCTCCCTCCCTCCCTCCCTCCACACATAACTCAGGGGCCAACCTACCCGTGCCAGCACTGTCACATGACAGGAGGGTGTAGGGGAGGGGGGGGCACATGACCAGCTTCACCCCTCCCTGTCAGTGTCTCAAGTTAATGATTGCATCATTTTAGAAATATGTCTCCTTAAAGGTGGGTTGAAAGGTGGGTTTTTCCTTGCAGTGATCGACATGCTAAGACGAGCAAAAACATGCCAGAGTCGTAGTCATCCGGGAAGTTATGGCATGAGGAAAATAATGTAGAAATAAAGAGAGAGTTCCCCTGGTGTCTGTTGTAGACGTGTCTCGTAAAGGTAGAAGGTTGGTAGGAAGGAAGAGGACGAGGGAAGGAAATTCCGCGGTTCGCCATTCGAAGAAAATGGTGATAAATATTGTGGCTCCCGGACCACTAGCTCACACCGGTCCTCCCACGACTGTACGAGTCGTACATACGATGGCTGGGCTGGGCCTGGTGAGGGAACGAGTTAAGGTACGACCCTTGCATATGGTGGCCTGGGGGCCTGGCCCTTTAAGGGAACGCCCCTGGAACGCCACTGTACGACCCTTGGACGCATTGGCCTACCCTTTGCGTACCACGTTACGACCACTGGGTGTCATGGTCTGGTTATTACACCTGAGGGTCGTACCGTCGTGCTCAAGCTCGAGCCGTACCGTCGTGCTCTGAGAGAGGACCAATATCCACCTGTTGTTGATCCACATCTGTGGCCTGTCAGCCGTCGTCACATCTCGCCGCCCTACACAGGCGAAGCTCACATACCTGGGGAATGAGCTATTAAGCTTTACGACATGTCACTTGACACATGACGGCGCGCGCCTGCTATTTTAAGTGGCAGTTTAGCCGCTCAGAAGAAACTAGACTGTGTGTGTGTGTGTGTGTGTGTGTGTGTGTGTGTGAGGGACGCCAGCCAGCAGCGGCTGACACGGTGCACCGTGGGTCGCTAGGTGGCAGGACCTCAATTAGTGGAGTGTGTAAGGCGCCTACTGCTATTACTGACGGAGGAGGAGGAGGGCTGGGTGATGGGGTCTCGGCCTGTGGGTGAGCCGTGAGCCGTAGGACCCCGCCACAAACCATCCCGGCGATGGTATTGTGATGTACCAGTTGTCCTCATGCGAGCAGATGAGGATCCTCCTCTCATGGAACTTATTTCTTTAATGTTCATCAACAAACTTCACCAGAAACATTTGTGACTCATTTTGTAAATTGTCATCGATGTAACCAGTTTATTTCGTCCAAGATGTTGATCACACAGGAGAGAAATAACCAACTGCCAACCCCACAGGTCATGGTGAAGTTGCCTTGTTAACGTAGATCCGCCAGTTACACGTTCCAACCTCGTAGTTTTTGGTTCGTGGTCACATCAAGGTCAGGTGGCGCTGTGACTCCCACGGTGGTGACCTGGTGTGTTTCTGACTGCTATATTGGTAACCTGGGTTGTCATGACTCCCACGGGGTTAATCTCGGGAGCTCTAACTCCCTCGGGGGTAACCTGGATGTTCTAGAACCATCAAGGTGCATCAGTCCCTCACATATTCTCCAGGTCCTCGGCTTGGTGTCCAGTACTCCCATGGTGGCTTCCATGGTGTCTCTGTCCCCATAATGACACCATTGCTCCCAGCCTGGAGCAGTCTAGTGTCTTGGCCAACATTCAGGTAGTCACACACGTACAGGAAAGTAAGAGCATTTTTTTCTCGTTACTCTGGTTAGCAGTGAGGAAGACACAGGCATTAATGGTCATTAAAGTGGGAGGGCAGGAAGGTGGGAGTGTCCCCCTGGGTGTTGTAGCATCAGTAAACTATGGGAGATACACAGGAAGGTGGTGGGAGGGGGAGGGAGGCCCCCTACTTGCATTCGTTAATAACGTAAGTCAACTGAACTATTAATGTGCATTGTTAATGAGTCCTGTGGTGGCGGTGGTGGTAGTGTTGCGTTGCTTCCTGCCTGGGTCATGTTGTTGTGTTGTGTTGTGAAGTGTGTTTTGTATGTTTTGTTTCCCATGTTTTGAATTCTATTTTATGTTTTTGTCTTGACTTTATTGTATGTTTTTTTCCTTCATAAGTAGTTGACATAGCATGACCAAAGGTCGTGCCTGTCATAAACGATAAGATAACGAAATATTCTACAAGATGTGCTACAGTTTGAGCCCCACTGGTGTATGTAAGACCGACTCTTAATAATGGAGAGAACATGAGAAAATGTTGTGACATAAAAAAGAAAAAAATTCCTCAATTTCCCTTTACGATGAAAAAAGAAATAAGTTATGGTAACAGTCAATCCTCGTGTAAGTGGTCTTCACATTGAAAGTATTGGAAGCAGCACATAGTCGCATGTTGAGGGTCCACCTCCCACAGTCCTCCCACTCATGATCCACCTCCCACAGTCCTCCCACTCGTGATCCATCTCCCACAGTCCTCCCACTCGTGATCCACCTCCCACAGTCCTCCCACTCATGATCCACTCATAGGCCGACCCATCTACGGGGTTAGAGAAGACCGTTGGATGGTATTCAGGGATGGACAAGACCTCCAGGTCTCTCCTCAAGGGACGAGGGGAACCTTTCCTCCTTCTGACCAGCAGAGTACAGTAGAGGAGGTCAGGACGTGTGCGTGCACCAGGCGGTGGGGGCTGCTTGCGCCTTCACGCTGCGGCTTCCAACAACCTGGTCGACCAACCAACCAACCCGGGCTGTGGGCGGGGTAGAAGACCCCCGCAGACTTCACCAAGTATTTACCATCCTCCAGGCGGACGTATAAGTAGTAAACACCACAGTATTACGAAGGCAGGAGTGCATAGTGCTGTGTCGTCACTCTCCACTCCCGGTGCGTGGCCCTCGCCGGCCTGTGTATATTATTAGAATGGGAGGAAATAAGGGAATTCGATTTGGAGGCGGGTGCTCGGCTGGTGATTGTGGTGGAGGCGGAAGCGTCTGGGACGCGGGATATCAGGAGTGGGCGAGTCTGGCCAGGCAAGGGGTAGCACTGCCAAGACTCGAACCCCGCCACACTACCACACCTGGCGCACCCAGGCGCACGCCACCACATGCCACGCCCACTATCATGCACTTAATGGACGGAGGGAGATACGTTTTTCTCGCTGTCGGAGGGGAAGTATAGGGGCGAGATGGCGGCATTAACGTCATGATGGGGTATGCCTCAGCTACGAGCCAGGCCGTTCCGGCCTTGGCACCGCCTCTTGAGACAGACCCAGTGTGTGTATGTGTGTGTGTGTGTGTGTGTGTGTGTGTGTGTGTGTGTGTGTGTGTGTGTGTGTGTGTGTGTGTGTGTGTGTGTGTGTGTCTTGCGTCCCTCAGTAACGTGGTTCGTATTATGGTTCCTCCACACACGGGTGTGTGAGGCTCGGAGGCACGACGGGTCTGGGTGGTGAGTACAGTGACGTGGCTGGGGAAGGCTGCTGGCTGGGGGTCTCCTGAGTAGCCTTGCTGGCTGAACACCCTCCTGCGTGGTTAGCATGGTGGGGACACAAGGACCAGGTTAGTTTTTCGGTGGCAGCAGATGGTGGCTTAACACTGTATTGTGTTACACTTACAGACCTTTCTTTCCCCACGCCGCTAAGCTCGTTACCTCCTCGTGTCTTTCGTAACAACTGTTCGACTTGAGTCTTTCTAAACAGCTGGTTCCCACCACTTCCTCCAAAAGCCTAAGACTATTTTCTTGTTTTGTTTCTCATTGTCTATATCTTCTGTCTTTGTGTCACTGAAGGTCTGACCTTGGACAGGACAATATTGGTTCTATGATTTGATCCTTCGACGAAAGAAGATAATTTGTGGATATGCTGGGTATATATATATATATATATATATATATATATATATATATATATATATATATATATATATATATATATATATATATATATATATATATACACTGGAAGGTGAGTTTGCAATTGAGACGCATGGGTTGCATGTGTGGTTGATCATTATACGTAGTGAGTGAGTGACCTATTTGATGGCGCAGACAATAGTGACCCCTCGCCAGGCTGGTCTGGTGTAGGTTTTTGTCCTGCTCCCCGGGTGAGCCAAGTGCCGTGTACGTGCGTAAGTCGGTCCTCATGTTTGCACCATCCCGTAGCTGGCTGATGTGTGTGTGTGTGTGTGTGTGTGTGTGTTTGTAACCCTCCGGGCTGGTTTAAGTGTGGTGTATGTTTACGTATGTCTCTTTAGTTATACCCCGTCCCTCTGGACGTACACAGTGTGTTTCTTTGTCCCCTGTGTTCACTGACATGGTCCTGTAATCCTGTAGAACTGCTGCTATGGCTAGAATGTCTGTTGTAGCCATGGTTGGCGCCACCAGTGTCTTCGTCTAAGTTGTCTCATGTGTTTGCGTGTTTGTATATTGGATAATCTTGTATGTCTGTATTTGTTTGTCTTCTCGTTCTTGTCTCTGGCGTCTTGTGATGTTCCTGCAGTGGCTTACATCTCGCTGGTGGTGGATAGTGATGTGAAGACGAAAAGTTATGAGTATTTTCAGTCTCTTGTTTGTTTGCCGGGCAAAATGTAAACATGAAGGAGGATGGAAACTGCCTGAGGGAACAGATGAGGATTGTAGGCGAGTACCAGCGTCTCCCTCAACACCTTGCAATGAGTTAATTAAGTAGAGATGAGCATACAATGTAAGTGGGTCAGTGTATCGTACCCACTGTACGTACGCTCACTACATGCCTCCACCTACCCCCCCGCTAGCCACGTACCCTCCACCAACGCTACCCTGAGAATACTTTGTGTATGTATAGTTAGACAGGTGAAGATGAAGTGACGTGGGTTTACAGAAACGTAGATAGGTGGAGAAAAGGATCGCTGGGGTGTTGAATATAGGTGCATGTACAGTTACCGGGTGTGAGCAGTTAAAGGTGATTATCTATCAGTGTAAAGTATAGGAGACGACCATGATGGATGGACGTGAAGAAATGTAGGGAAGATGTGAGGGAGTACAGTGGTTTTAGATGTAAACTGACACAAGTCCAGACGAATTATCAAAAGCGTATGTGACGAGTGAGGACGTTAAAGCAGTCACTGACCAATATAGAGTCGTATGGAAGTGGGTTCAGACAATCACAGGTTCCCACAGACAACCATAGATGTTGTGAAACGGAAACAGAGGCAGTTTGGTACAGGTGAGCAAACCAGATTAGGTTAGGTGTGAGTTAATCTGTATGGGTTATAAATCTAAGGTAATCACTGTAGTTATAGGATGATATAGGTGGTTGCAAGTTAATGTCTGTAGGTTATACATTGATGTAGGTGGGTGCATTCAACTCCCTCGGGTCAGTGTAAACTGACTTAGTAAGTCTAGTTTAATCTAGGTGGCCAGAGGTGTTCTAGGGTTGGGTTGTAAAAAGATTTATGTTGACAGAAGATACGTTTATCAAAATTTGATCGACGAACAGATTTGGATGTGAAGAAGTGTGAGTATATATCATTATAGATTGGTATACAAAGACAGCTGTAAGTGTAAACCATTATAGGGTCCTATACACAGACACCCGGGTGTGTATACCAATAAAGGCTGGTGTTTTGAAGCCTGTGAATATATAAACCAATGTACTCTGGTTTACACCGACCTATAAGTGTAAAGTAATGCAGGCTGGTGTACAGGCGCTTCTGACTGTAAACCATTTATAGCTGGTATACCGAGACACCAGTGAGTGTGAGGCATCATTTGGTGGGCATAGTTTAGTTATTGTGATGAGCCGTCATCACTACGGTTGGTGTAAACAGAGGTGACGGGTTTTAACTGGCCTCTCACGGGCCTGTTTATAGCGTGATGGAAATAGATTAGGATTTCAAGGGGGACTTGAGAGGAGGCGAGATAACGGTCACAAAGGAGGAACGAGGAGGAGGAGGAAGAGAAGGAAGAGGAAGAGGAAGACGAGGAGGAGTACAGTCGAACGCTGACGAGAGGAAACGAGGGCATGTATGTAGTTGATGCTGGACACGGGGGAAGATGATGACGAAGGAGGAAGGAGTGGTGAAGGCGCAGAAGTTGCTTAAGAAATTAAAAATACGAAAGATGAATGAAGCAGACCACGAGGGAGGGAGGGAGGAGGTCTTATGGTGTGGGTTGGGGACGCCCAGACCCTGAGGTTGGGGGGGGGGTCTCTGTTGGACGTGTTTGGCAAGACGGGACGGCACGACCTTAAAAGCCTCTTCAGTGGGTCCTTAAGAGGAAGTAATATGAAAATCCTTTAAAGTCCATCTTTTTTAAGGGTTGAATTAAGGGTGGATGGATGGGGGGGGGGGGGTAACGTACCCTTAAATGATGTGGCAATGGTTTATTAAGAGAAGATGGGGGTAAAGGAACCTCAAAAAGACTGTTTATACTGAGTAAGTAAGGGTGAGGCATGGTACCCCTTCAGGGGGTAGTTTATTAGGTCGTAAAGGCATGATGGGGTGGAAGCCCCTAAAGGGATTGCCTTTATTATATTGAGACAGTGAGACCTGACGTGCCATTTCCTTAAGTATAACTCTAATTGGTTGTTAGGAAGATTAAGGGAAAGAACTTTATGGACTGTTAATCAGTTGACTTTCCTCCACTGTCCACACTAAGCTGTGTTTGAGATCGCCCTCGCGTTTACAGACTCGAAAAGACCCAGTGGTCTGTTGGTGTTTGTGTTCCCTTGTGCCAGTGGTCTGTACGACTCTGAAGCACGACCGTACGATCCTGGAGCACGACCGTACGATCCTGGAGCACGACTGTACGACCCTGGAGCACGACCGTACGACCCTGGAGCACGACCGTACGATCCTGGAGCACGACCATACGATCCCTTAAGGCTCAGGTATAGGCCAGGCGCCGCCCTGCTTAATGGCCCGTACCAGGGAGCTCAAAGGCACGTACGGTCGTGCTCAAGGGCCCGTGCGGTCATGCTCAAGGGTCGTACGGTCGTGCTCAAGGGTTCATCAAACTGGTCATTCGTGATGGTTTAATGGAGGGAAACACAGCCACTTGGAGTCACCGTGAAGATCACACCATCGGCAGAAGGCGATCCAAACCTGTGTATTTTTTTTTGTTTTTTTTTTGTCAAAAGTATTGGATCTTGTATAGAGGCCTCGGGAACACGTTCTGTGGCCATTGGGAGTATTTTAGTGCCGATGATCTGATACGATGGAGTGTTCTTAATTAGTTTATCTCACCCGGTGATGTAGGCCATGACCCATAAAGGTAGAAGATCTATTCTGGGTGACAGACTGGGTCGTGGACAGCGAGTAGTGAAGAAGGAAAGCGATCCTCTGATCTGCCTGCTCTGGATGTTATCGCCTCGGCCATTGTCAAAACCAAACGTGTTGATGTTTACTTCTTAAAAGAGATTAGAGATTTGCATACGATGGCGACACACACACACAAACGCACAGACACACACAAGGAATCTGTGTGTGTGTGTGTGTGTGTGTGTGTGTGTGTGTGTGTGTGTGTGTGTGTGTGTGTGTGTGTGTGAGGGACGTGGTCGTGGACGTCGTCCGACATCCTCCGTGGACACTGTCTGCTGCCTTGTTGAGAGGTGCTTGTTGTGGTGAGCGAGGCGTGTGCAGGTTCTGCTGGTGTTTGCCAGTCGTACTGGGAGGCAGGACCCGCCCGCTCTGCATGGTTTTAGAGGAGTTAGGTTGTGAGTGCACTGCCTCATGAAGTGACCACATTAATCTGTATTATTCTTTTTGGCTTGGTTGAGTGCTTCGTCTGCCACTACTAAAACTATTAGTAGTAGTAGAAATATTAGTGTTAGTAGTAGCAGCAGTAGCAGTAGTAGTGTAGAAGTAGTAGTAGCAGCAGTAGTAGTGTAGTAGTAGTAGTAGTAGTAGTGGTAGTAGTAGCAGTAGTAGTAGTAGTAGTAGTAGTGGTAGTAGTAGTAGTAGTTGTAGTAGTAGAAGTAGTAGTAGTAGTAGTAGTAGTAGTAGTAGTAGTAGTAGTAGTAGTAGTAGCAGTAGTAGTAGCAGTAGCAGTAGTAGTAGTAGTAGTAGTAGTAGCAGTAGTAGTAGTAGTAGTAGTAGTAGTAGTAGTAGTAGTGGTAGTAGTCGTAGTAGTAGTAGTAGTAGTAGTAGTAGTAGTAGTAGTAGTAGTAGTAGTGTAGTAGAAGTAGTAGTAGTAGTACTAGTAGTAGTAGTAGTAGTAGTAGTAGTAGTAGTAGAAGTAGTAGTAGTGTAGTAGAAGTAGTAGTAGTAGTAGTAGTAGTAGTAGTAGTAGTAGTAGTAGTAGTAGTAGTAATAGTAACATTAGTAGTACATAGCAGTGTGTGTAGATGACAAACATTGTTCAAGGTCTTGGTGTTTCATGTGGTCATGTGGGTCACATGAATCGTGGGGTTGTGTCGACTGGTAAGATCTTGTATTTAATCATCTTTTGCACAGAACCTTCCCACACGAGCGGCTCCTGCAGCTAGTGGGCTGTGCACGTCTGTGGTGGCCACAGTTCCTGGGACCAGCCGAGACCACAATCCCTGGGACCAGCCGGGATACACGGTCCCTGGGACCAGCCAGGAACACGGTCCCTGGGACCAGCTGGGGACACGCGGTATATAGGCTAACGTCGGCGGTTTTGTTAAGTAGAGCATAAAGTTAGGAATTTAAGGCGAGGTTGTGGTCCAGTGTTGGGCGTGGGAGTGGGTGTTGGGTGGCGTGTGGGCGTGACGTGGTGGGTGAGTCTAGTGGTGAGGAAGGAGACCATGGCTGGAGGCAGAACCTTACTCAAGTTCTCACGCTCGTCTCTCGACTCCTGCCTTACCCCAGAACTCTCCTGTCGCAGTGTCTACCTCCCCACGACCTTACCTCTCCACGACCTTACCTCCCCACGACCGTACCTCTCCACGACCTTACCTCCCCACGACCGTACCTCTCCACGACCTTACCTCCCCACGACCGTACCTCTCCACGACCTTACCTCCCCACGACCTTACCTCTCCACGACCTTACCTCCCCACGACCTTACCTCTCCACGACCTTACCTCCCCACGACCGTACCTCTCCACGACCTTACCTCCCCACGACCGTACCTCTCCACGACCTTACCTCCCCACGACCGTACCTCTCCACGACCTTACCTCCCCACGACCGTACCTCTCCACGACCTTACCTCCCCACGACCTTACCTCTCCACGACCTTACCTCCCCACGACCTTACCTCTCCACGACCTTACCTCCCCACGACCGTACCTCTCCACGACCTTACCTCCCCACGACCGTACCTCTCCACGACCTTACCTCCCCACGACCGTACCTCTCCACGACCTTACCTCCCCACGACCTTACCTCTCCACGACCTTACCTCCCCACGACCGTACCTCTCCACGACCTTACCTCCCCACGACCGTACCTCTCCACGACCTTACCTCCCCACGACCTTACCTCTCCACGACCTTACCTCCCCACGACCGTACCTCTCCACGACCTTACCTCCCCACGACCGTACCTCTCCACGACCTTACCTCTCCACGACCTTACCTCCCCAGCACCTCTCCTCCCCAGCACCTCTCCTCCCCAGCACCTCTCCTCCCCCAACATCTGTCCTCCCCAACGCCTGTCTCCCCCCAGCACCCGCCCCCACCCTGCTGGACTGGGATCAGTATGAGCTTTAATCTCCAGCTGTGGAATGGAGTTTATAACACCAAGAGCTGTGGTGGTATGCAGGCTCCTCTTGCCTGTTTATGCCTGTTACGAACGGGTCTGTTACGAACGGGTCTTGTACAACAGGTCTTTTTCAAACCTCACGATAGTCCCCCCATATATATATATATATATATATATATATATATATATATATATATATATATATATATATATATATATGGGGGGACTATCGTGAGGTTTGAAAAAGACCTGTATATATATATATATATATATATATATATATATATATATATATATATATATATATATATATATATATATATATATATATATATATATATATATATATGGGGGGACTATCGTGAGGTTTGAAAAAGACCTGTATATATATATATATATATATATATATATATATATATATATATATATATATATATATATATATATATATATATATATATATATGGGGGGACTATCGTGAGGTTTGAAAAAGACCTGTATATATATATATATATATATATATATATATATATATATATATATATATATATATATATATATATATATATATATATATATATATGGGGGGACTATCGTGAGGTTTGAAAAAGACCTGTATATATATATATATATATATATATATATATATATATATATATATATATATATATATATATATATATATATATATATATATATATATATATGGGGGGACTATCGTGAGGTTTGAAAAAGACCTGTATATATATATATATATATATATATATATATATATATATATATATATATATATATATATATATATAATCTATGCTTAATGGAATACGTAAGTGAATGTCTCATAAAATATAGTGACGAAATGTAACACATCTCATTCACGTCAGTACAAAGACCGTTCTTTTTTACAAGTCTGGGTAATGACTGACCTGGTCTTCCGGACTTTCACTGTCATTGTGGCTAACTGGGTCGCTTGTCACGGTGGCTGTCACGTTATTAGTGCTGTCACGTGAGGGGAAAAATGAAGGTGACACAAGCGTAATGACGGATCATTGCTCTCCTGTGTGTGGTCACGCCCGCTGGACGGTGCAGAGAGGTCAGTAGGCGAGTGGTGGATGTATGTGACGACACAGGTCGGTGGACGGAATCCAGTTCACTTGATGAAACTTATGTGCTGAACATTTGCTCTGACTGAACAGAGGACTGATCCCTCCTTCCCACGTCTAAGGACGTTCTAACACTACATAGTGAACAGAGTCGAGTCCAAAGTAGTCAGACTTATTAGCTCTGAATTCGCTGTAGTGTGGATTGTCTTCCCCTTTTTTCTTCACAGATATTACTGTGGTTTCCGCTGCTTGTGTGCCCCCGACGTCCGCTCGACGTCCCAGTCACAGTGTGACGAAGGTTGAGGAACAGACATCATTCAAGCATCGTGTGATGTGGGCACCAACGGAAGCAGCAACACTGACAGATGCCTCAGGCTGTGGACCCGGGTCATGAAGATCCTAGTGTTTACCGCCTTGAAAATTGACACCAGCAGTGGTGTTGGCAGTGTCATGGTGGAGGGTGTTGGCAGTGTCATGGTGGAGGGTGTTGGTAGACAGCAAGTGTGGGGCTACATGGGCAACATTCCCGGGATCAGATGGGGATCACAGGGGTAGCTTGGTGTGGCCGGCCTGCCCTCGTGTCTTGCTGACCCCGTGTGGGTGAGGTGGTGGGGTGGGGTGGTGGGTCTTGTGTCTCTACTGTTAAGATGTTTTCACAAGTCAGGTTTTTGCTGATGCTCGGCTCTACCTACGGTGTATGTGTGCCCGCCCCCCACCTCTCCTTTTTTTTGTCTCTGTTTTTGCTCATTGCTCTTGTTATATCTCCGTCACAGTGTTTTTGTTGATCGTGTTCGTTTGTTAGTGTCTACGTGTTCTTGTTCTCATCATTACGGGATTTACTTGTTCTTCCGTTTCACACTGTGGGTTAAAATCCTTAAGCTGTCACGACTTCACCGAGTGTCTATGTTGACAGACATGTCTGGCACACGTCTATATATATAAAGTTCCCACTGGCAGCCTCTTGCCTGGCCTACCTACCACACCTGTAGCACAAGCCACACACCAGATACTTCACCTACATTAACGCCTCAGTAGCTGTTTACTGGCGTGAAGTGGTTCTTGTGAGCACCATGGATCATAACCCAGCATCAGGTCCTCTGGAGAAATGACTGTGGTTAAAGACTTGCCATATTTGTCAGGCGAAAGATACTTGAACGAAATTGTGGTATGGATGTATTGTACCCATTGTTCGCTCTGTGCTTGCCTCCACCTGCTGTGCGCCTTTCACCCACACTGTGGCACCCACTGTGCGCTCTGTGCTTGCCTCCACCTACACCCATGCTATGAACCCTTCACCCACATCATCACAAAAACGTTTTGTTTCTCTATACTTAAGAGGAATAAAGCGATCTTCAGCAGCCAAGAGATTTCGGGAGTCAGCCAAAGAAGGGTTGTGTGTTGGCTGCCGCTGAGGAGACTTGGCGATGCCTCCGGCCATTTCTCGCCCGTCGACGCTGTCAGTCTATTGTAGGTGGCCAGACATGGCGGGATCTGCGTGGCAGTGATTCATTAGGTTGTTTTTACCCTCTCACTGCATATGTAGGGGGGAAGGGAACACAGAAACAATCTTTCTGTGTATACTTAGATAAATCCTTGTGGGTTAAAGATAATGCTGTGGTCGCTCGAGGCGGCGTGGCACAGTCTGTTGGCCAAATTTCAGTCTGTGTCTCAGGACTTGAGTGTGTGTCTGAGACTCTCACGAGCGATGAGACTCTTTTCGAGGCACTTGTGGAGGTAAGGAAGTGCGAGAGACGGTTGAAATTAGCACAAGAAAAGCGACCTTACCATCCGCTGGCAGCATTATCTTGACCCTTATCATGTCAACTGCTGGATGGAGGTTGTTAGTGCTATGTTGCGCTCTGTTGAGGCTCCGTTAGCACGAGTTTTTTTTATAGTTGTGTTGTGCTGTGTTGCCCTGTTACATGGGCTAGTCTCTCGACCGCGTGGCTTTTGTTTCAGAGGCGTCGTGTTGTGGTTTATACCTGGCTCGTTGTAACCGTGTTGTGCTATGCTAAGCTGTGCTGTAGCCGTGGTGTGCCGTGTTAAGCTGTGCTGCAGCCGTGGTGTGCCGTGTTAAGTCGTGTTTTCATCATCGCGACAGTGGAAAATGAGTAAACAGAATTCATACATGAATATAAAAATGTTTAGGTGTAAATAAATGGCAAGTATACGTATACATCTTGGAGAAGAGTATGGTCGTGTGTAGATGAATGGTCGGTTTCAACTGAGTGGATCATACAATGGAAGTTTGTGCGGAGTTATATGATATTTTCGTAAGCGATGGTCACAAATACTTTCCAGCGAAGATTACTTCGATTTAGTAACTTGTAAAATAATGACTAGATTTTATTCATTACTCAAAGTTGGCTGTTGATTGACCATTCTATGTTTATTTAGGAATTGAACTGAAATACTTTGTAACTCAGATCTGAAAACGAGAAACACCTGGACGTATTTTCATGGTTGCCAGTTTACTCGCTTTGTCTCGCTTTGGAGCTGCGAATCCTTGTGGATCTCACAGTACGTTCAATATACGAGTCCTGCCTCCCACCTCCAGGACAGACAGAATGTCTTCAACGTTTCCAGAGTGTGTAGAATACATGAGTTAAGGTATCACGTATTCCAGGGTGTAAGATTAAGAAGGGCAGGAGAAGGAGGATGTGGTATGTTGGGGTAAGGAGGTCGTGTAAGAAGGTAGGCTTTTGGGGTAAGGAGGTGTAGGGGAGGCTTAGGGAGGAGGTTGTAGGCTGCGGCTGCCGGAGGTGCAAGCGGCCCAGGCGAGGAGATGGCCGGAAATGACCCTTCAATTGTGTTAAGGGAGGAGCCTGAGGGAGGGCGGTCCAGCCTCCCTCCAGTTTGTCTCGGGTGTGCCTCGCGGGAGACGTGCAGGGGTGGCGATAGCCAGCTGGGGTGATGGGTGTGCGAGACGAGACGAGGCGAGCGGTATGGGGAGAGAAGGAATACGTTATGACAATACAGGAGTTGTAGGAAGAACGGAGAGACCTGTGTGTGGCTGAGTAATTCCTGAAGATAACCACAGTGGCATGAGGACCCTGGCTAGGGAAGGGATTGACATTAGGTGATGACAGGACGGCGTGTCATGCAGTGCAGTCACGGTTCCCGGCGAGGGAGGTGGACAGGCGGGAGTCCACGGGTATGTACAACCAGGGCTGCGTGATGCGTCACGTGGGGGGTGTTGAGCCGCTAGCTGGCCTCTGGTGCGGTCAATTTACCTCAAAGCATCACGTCTGCTTCCCTGGCAGTCGCCATATATGTTGGTGTCTTCGTAGTGCTGAATGTGGCAGTGTCTAGCACGATGCAGCCAACGTCCTCATCCTGCTTAACTCCGGCACGGAAGCTAACATGCCGAGAGCGACGTGCCGACATCCACAGTGCGTCTGGAGGCTTGAGTTCCTCTTGCTGGACGACGTGAGCTTCAAGCAACAGTTCACCAGAGTCGTCTGCAGAGTTAACTCCACACACATCTCGTCCGGGGCAGCCACCTACCCAGGTACCTCCAACATCACAACAACAAAATGCCTGGGCCCAGGAATCCATTTGGGGAGAATGGAGACGCAATAAAGACGGGATAAGTTGACGTAATGAGATCAGAGACTTTTCATCCCGGCTCTGCCCTCAAGCACCGCATGTACGCCGAATGAAACTCGATTCCATTTGTATCTCTGGGATTTATTGAAGAAGTTGGGGGAAAGGAAATTTTAGGAGGGGGTCCTGCAGGGCGGGGGTGAGGAGAGGAGATGAGTCTTGCGGAGGAGAGGAGGAGGAGGAGGAGGAGGAGAAATAGTCAATTTTGGGAAGATATGAGGAGTAAGGAGGAGGATGGAAAGTTCTAAAACTGGGAAGTTGTAATGAGTTGTGTCATTGTCAGGCTCTCTTGATGCTTAACCACAGTGGACAGATGGGTAGCGGTGGTGGGTGTGTAGGTGGGTGTAGGTGGTTAGTGCCACTGGCTACGTAGGCCACAAGTAGTGTAAGCAGCAACTGGCGTCACGTTGTAGGTGGTAAGTTATGTTTGTGTGTTGGTGGTTGTAGGTGTTGTTAGGTGGGTAGGTGGTTGTAGGTGTTCTTAGGTGGGTAGGTGGTAAGTGGTGTCGTGTAGGTTACCGGTGGTGGTGGGTGTAAGTGTGGTGGTGTGGCTTGGCTGGTAATACACGTAGGTCTGGAGTGGTGAGGTGTGGTGAGTCTCGATGGTAAATGGTACTGGGGAAGTTGCCGTCATTGTGGTAAATGTTGTCCTGTGTTGGCAGACACCAGGAGCGATTATCTTCCACCCAGTGGTCGGTGGACGGAGTAGATGGTTCTTTTCTGTCTTCGTTCGTGCTCCATATATCTTGGCCTGTGGAGAATGACTCTCGAATGATCTCACAGATTCCTTTTAGTGAGTGTCTGTCTACCTCGACCCCAGCTCATCTGTCTTGTGACGCAGTCATGCTTAGAGAGAGAGAGAGAGAGAGAGAGAGAGAGAGAGAGAGAGAGAGAGAGAGAGAGAGAGAGAGAGAGACGCCAGGTTTGGACAAGGATGGGGAAAGAGTCACATTTTTTTGGTGTGAGATCAAATATGTAATGCACGATATAGATCATAAACCGTATTGGTTGTTGTTATAACTGATCTTGATACAAACAGAAGTTGGTTGTTATGTAGTTAAGGAGCGGTTGTAGATGTCAGTGATGAAGGGGGCGATGGTTATGTTATGGTATGGAGGTACCAGATGTGGTGGTTCTTGGTGACGGGGTGAGGGGGTTGTGGTAGCCGTGTTTGAGGTAGCTGGTGTGGGGTTGTGGTGTTGTTTCCCGCCCTCCATGATGGTTATTATATTCCTCGAACCTCCTCCAGACACAGAATCTGGTTGGCATTTGTGTGATAATGACTGTGTGTGTGTGTGTGTGTGTGTGTGTGTGTGTGTGTGTGTGTGTGTGTGTGTGTGTGTTCAATGCTATAATTAGACTAATACTTACGATTATTGGAACGTCATCTTTAATGGTGATCATGTTTTATATTGTGATTACATAGTAACATTTACTGGTTATCCAGCCGCAGGAGAATGTAGTACCATTTTATTTCGTCTGTGTTGATACGTGAAGTATTTTGAAATGAACATTAAACTTTACGGGAATCATTAGAGTAAAGTAATGTCCCTTCATGAGGGTAATTAATAATGGATATATGGGTTATATTATTGTAATTGGTTATATACGGTAATTTATGTGTAACAAACATTTATATCCCAGTAATTAAGCGAATGAGAGGTGATTAATTATCTAATTGTGTTTCGTTTAAAT
This sequence comes from Panulirus ornatus, assembly GCF_036320965.1. NCBI lineage: Eukaryota > Metazoa > Arthropoda > Malacostraca > Decapoda > Palinuridae > Panulirus > Panulirus ornatus. The sequence goes on from NC_092285.1 coordinate 13,741,522, forward strand.
TGCTTGTGACGACCATTAATTTCCCAGTGGTTAACGAATGAGAGAGAGATGGAAATAATCGTAGGTACTGAAAAGCGATTATCAAACATTCATTCCCCAGTAATTACCGAATGACAGAGGTAAAAATGATCGGAAAATATTTAGAGACATATTTCCCAATGATTGACGAATGACAGTGAATAAATGATAGTTGTGGCTGTGGCAAAAGATGAACAAACATACATTCCCCAAAATTAACGAATGAGAAAGAGAAGAGAAAAATGATAATAATCTTGGGTGATGAAAAAGGATCAGAGAAGTCTGAGTTTTCCGGAGACCGAGAGCATCACCATCAAAATTCCCGTCACACGGGTTCCAATTCTCTTGGTTAGCAGAAGGGAACAAAAGGGTAATCTATTTGCTTGGCCCGCGGACGTGGTAGCCCGCCCGGTCTTTCACTCTTAATTAATTTTCTTCAGCAACTCTTTTGATTTTTCGGAGGCCAGGAGGAAGGTCTTTTAATAGATACATTTGCTGGTTGTTGACGGACGATGGACGACAAGTCTGCTGGATTAATGTTTATCACGACGTAGCTCCGGGAGGGTTGTGGCCAAGACCCTGTGCGTCTGTGTCCGTCTGTTCCTCACTTTGTGTGGACCTCGGAGACCAGTGGAAGGGTTTAAACCACACTCTGGCTCGCCATTATGGTAGAGATGATGCAATCCTCATAAACTACACTCGGGATTCCTTCTCTGGAAGGCTTGTGATGGGTTGGGTTGGGCCAGTGTTTGCTGGGGGTACAACATCCTTGTGCTTGTAATAAACTGATGGATGATCAGCCGCTCTTTACACTTGCTTCCCTTCATCCTTCTTCGTATTTTTCTGCTTATTATTTTAGCGCGTTGTTTACGTGTTCCTGTGTACATTGTGGGGTGTATCGTTCCTGTGTTCCTGTGTACATTGTGGGGTGTATTGTTCCTGTGTTCCTGTGTACATTGTGGGGTGTATAGTTTCTGTGTTCCTGTGTACATTGTGGGGTGTATAGTTTCTGTGTTCCTGTGTACATTGTGGGGTGTATTGTTCCTGTGTTCCTGTGTACATTGTGGGGTGTATAGTTTCTGTGTTCCTGTGTACATTGTGGGGTGTATAGTTTCTGTGTTCCTGTGTACATTGTGGGGTGTATTGTTCCTGTGTTCCTGTGTACATTGTGGGGTGTATTGTTCCTGTGTTCCTGTGTACATTGTGGGGTGTATAGTTTCTGTGTTCCTGTGTACATTGTGGGGTGTATTGTTCCTGTGTTCCTGTGTACATTGTGGGGTGTATTGTTCCCGTGTTCGTGTGTACATTGTGGGGTGTATAGTTCCCGTGTTCCTGTGTACATTGTGGGGTGTATTGTTCCCGTGTTCCTGTGTACATTGTGGGGTGTATTGTTTCTGTGTTCCTGTGTACATTGTGGGGTGTATTGTTCCCGTGTTCGTGTGTACATTGTGGGGTGTATTGTTTCTGTGTTCCTGTGTACATTGTGGGGTGTATTGTTCCCGTGTTCCTGTGTACATTGTGGGGTGTATTGTTCCTGTGTTCCTGTGTACATTGTGGGGTGTATAGTTCCCGTGTTCCTGTGTACATTGTGGGGTGTATTGTTCCCGTGTTCCTGTGTACATTGTGGGATGTATAGTTCCCGTGTTCCTGTGTACATTGTGGGGCGTATTGTTTCTGTGTTCCTGTGTACATTGTGGGGTGTATAGTTCCCGTGTTCCTGTGTACATTGTGGGGTGTATTGTTCCCGTGTTCCTGTGTACATTGTGGGGTGTATAGTTCCCGTGTTCCTGTGTACATTGTGGGGTGTATTGTTTCTGTGTTCCTGTGTACATTGTGGGGTGTATTGTTCCCGTGTTCCTGTGTACATTGTGGGGTGTATTGTTTCTGTGTTCCTGTGTACATTGTGGGATGTATCGTTCCTGTGTTCCTGTGTACATTGTGGGGTGTATTGTTCCCGTGTTCCTATGTACATTGTGGGGTGTATCGTTCCTATGTTCCTGTGTACATTGTGGGGTGTATAGTTCCCGTGTTCCTGTGTACATTGTGGGGTGTATCGTTCCTATGTTCCTGTGTACATTGTGGGGTGTATAGTTCCCGTGTTCCTGTGTACATTGTGGGGTGTATCGTTCCTGTGTTCCCATATTAACTGAAGTTTCTCTTACATTGGCTACGTGTTCTGTTGTATTGGTTACTTGTTCTCCTGGTGTATTGGCTTCATGTTCCCATGTATCAGTTACGTGTTCCACTCCTGCATTGGCTACCGTGTTTCCTGCTCTTAATAACTGCGGGTTCCCTCTAGTGCGATGGTCAGACCTTCTCTGGTACTGAGTGTGTTTCCCTGTTGTAGTGATTCCTTCATCACCGTCTTGTACTGGCTGCTGTATCACTCATTGTATTGGCAGCTTCCTTCCTTATTGTATCGGCAGCTTCTCATATAGTTTTCGTTGTATCTTTGCTCATTGTATTGACATTGACTTTCTTCTGTGGTCTATGGTTAGTTTCAAAACTGACGGCTTATTATCGTGTATTTTCTTTTCTTTCTTTGTCTTCTTATGTTTATCTCATTATCTCCTTAATTTTGTTGTATTACCCTCTTGTTCGTCATGTATAAACGGTTGGTTCCCTTTAGATCTTTGCTTTTTCTCTTCGTGTCAAAACTTATTTTCTCCTTTTCTTTCTGCTGGGGTTATTCAGAGATTACTAGTGTTTTAATTGTTATTGCTGATGGACTCAATATACGTTCAAAATGTCGGATCAAGGCACACGCACCCAGAGGCCTGGGTGCGTGTGCCTGTGGGAGCAGAAAACCTCCGGAACCATCGTAAGGTATACGTAAGGCAAGGTAAGGTGTTTGACCCAGCTGTGGGGGTAGAAGACCTCCCAAACCATCGTAAGGTATACGTAAGGCAAGGTAAGGTGTCTGACCCAACTGTGTGGGGGGGTAGAAGACCTCCCAAACCATCGTAAGGTATACGTAAGGTAACGTAAGGTGCCAGACCCAACTGTGGGGGTAGAAAACCTCCGGAACCATCGTAAGGTATACGTAAGGCAAGGTAAGGTGTTTGACCCAGCTGTGGGGGTAGAAGACCTCCCAAACCATCGTAAGGTATACGTAAGGCAAGGTAAGGTGTCTGACCCAACTATGGGGGTAGAAGACCTCCCAAACCATCGTAAGGTATACGTAAGGCAAGGTAAGGTGTCTGACCCAACTGTGTGGGGGGGTAGAAGACCTCCCAAACCATCGTAAGGTATACGTAAGGTAAGGCAAGGTGCCAGACCCAACTGTGGGGGTAGAAGACCTCCCAAACCATCGTAAGGTATGCGTAAGGTAAGGTAAGGTGTCTGACCCAACTGTGTGGGGGGTAGAAGACCTCCCAAACCACCGTAAGGTATACGTAAGGCAAGGCAAGGTGCCAGACCCAGCTGTGGGGGTAGAAGACCTCCGGAACCATAGGAAGATATACGGGTGGTACAGTGTGGTTGGTAACACCTCCAACCGGTGCCTCTGTCCCAGTTCTTAGAGCCGTGTGCACTCTGTATCCTCTTTACCGTCGCCGTCCACTGGGTGGGTACGAGGGCACAATAAACTCGCCGCCTTTAAGCGGCAAAAATCAAAATTGATGTGTTTGTCAGCCTCTGTGGGTGCGAGGGTCTGCCATTGGCGGACGCCACAGCGGCAGGCTGAATGATCCTTCCTCCACCAAGATACATTTGACTGCGTTCATCGGGAGGGTGATCGACGGGAGAGGCAGTAATTTCAGTGGATCATAAGACTGACGATGCGTTTTTCTGAAAGGGGAATAGGTTCAAGAGAAGGAGAGATACAGAGGAGTACTAGGGCATAGAGGCAGTTGGTCAGAATTGTATCGTACTTACTGACGTGTTAGCAATGAGGCATCTTAACGCACACGGTCACTTGAAGCGGCCAGACTCCGCTCTCTGGATGATCGGGTCTAGTAACGTTTGCTGCGTTCCTCCTCACAGTCAGCGTCCACCTCCTCACCAGCTTTCAGACCCTCCAATACTGGTCCTCTCCCGCCTCTGAGAAGCTCCTGACGCTCAGTGTAGCGAGGGAAGAACTTGGATATTAATGTTTAGCACCAACTGTGCCACACATGTCTCGCTGATGTATATAGATAATGTTCATAAGATTCGTCAGAAGTACGTGTCTCCATAGTTCTTGTCTCGTTGTGTATGTTGTTAACTGACAGTCTCATGGAGGCTGTTGGAGATTGATCCCATTGGCCATCATATAAGCCATCTGGACTATTGCAGGATGGTCCTGAATGCTCATTGGCTGGCGTGGCTTACTGTAGTGTTCATTGGATGATCCCTAATGGTGATTGGCCCAGCCGGCCACATGGTCACCACGAATTAGTCGCCCTCCCCAGCTAGCCGTCCAGACAGAAAGCCAGCCAGAACATAAGCCAGCCAGTTAGCCAAGACCATAAGCCAGTTAACCAGCCAGCTGGCCAGCCAGCGACCCTACCTCTCAGCGAACGGGTGTAATTTGGTGTAGCCCTTTCCCCCTGCCCCCCTCCCCTCCCTCCCCTTTCATTAAATTGAAAGATAATAAGACAATGACACCTTAAGCTGGTGTGATCAGCTACACTTGTGACTGGATTAGAGAGGAGGTTTGGCACAAATCGTGACCACACTTTTGGCCGGACCCTAATGACGCCACCGACTTACCTTGTCATCGTATTTTACCTTAAACACATGACACGCGACGTGGGGCTCCGGCATGCAATTTGGGGCGTTCCACGGGTCATTTTCTTTATTCGACGCTTCAGCCAGGCAGGAGGTTAGTATGGGGTCCAAGTTTCCTGGAGCAAGCACGCACAACCCCGTCTTACTACAACCTCCACACAACCAGAAGGAACGCCTGGTATTCCCTCATTTGAATACTCCTATTTTTTTCTTCCTTCAGTTGTGAATGCATGAAAAGGATGAGGAATTATTTGCCTGCTGGATGCAGGATGCAAGTTGACATTCTTTTTCAAAAGCACGTAAGTCATTTCATCCGTGGAATTTCTCAGATTATTTTTTGCATGGCTGACGTGTCATAAAACCATTTATGTTTCCATTCTCTTGTGTCTGGTCTTTCTTATATATTCCTCTGGTCCTCCCGTCTTAACCTGGATTATATTATTACACCCAGGTACCTGTCAATGTTTCAGTTGCTTTTGTCTCCTCTATATCTTTTCCACGGAAATTTCTCTCCCTTTTTTTCAATCGCTATTTCCAGCGAACCACATTTATCCCACCATTCCTGGATGTGCCTGTCTGTCCCTTCTTTAGTTGCATCATAAAACTTTACATTCATGACTTTCAGAGGAATGAGTCACACTGTAGTTTCTGGGGGCCTTGCTTTTTCAGAGTTAGTTTTGATGCATCCTCGTTCACTGCATGATTCCAACTACATGGCAGCGCTTCCAGTTCGCATGGTCAGATAATACTATGAGTCTCTGTACCTTTGCATATTCCTGTGATAAGATTTTTCTTCCTCTGGTCTGCATTTAAGAAATTTATGTCGCCAGTATTTGGATGCCAGTTGCTGTAGTTTGTCTCTGTGTCGTGGACCCGATCAGAATGTTACCGTCTGACGTTAACACAGTTTCGTACTCACGAACCGTTGTACCAGCACCACATTGTTGACAGTGAGGTCTTGTCTGAGTCCCTCCCCACCTCACCCTCGTGCACCAGGTTGGAGGCTGGCTATAGAGTATGACAACGTTGTTATATCATTCTTCGTTGTAGAGGAGTGGTGGCAGCAGGAAGCTGGTAGGGTCATCATGCGTCCAGTGTGTTCAGCATGCGTCATGCAAGGTCAGCAGGAGATGTGTGAGGGCTAGCTGACTGGCTGACTGGAGAGAGGGTCGACGGTAGTGTGGCGACCTTGGCTGTCGGGTGGCCCCCTATGGTAATAGCGGCTCATGGTTCGACCTGCCACTTAAATCCCCGTCTCTCGCCTCCATCATCGCCTGGACAACAACAGATGGCTCCCCTGATCACCCACACATCCTGGCGGTATATTGCCCTACACGTCGACCCGTGCGACATATTGTGTGGGGCCGGACACGTGTGGCGCTACGCATGTATGTACCTTGCAGGGGTTTACAGTGTTGCAGTGTGCGATGCAGTGTGCAGTATATCTTGTGTTAACTCTGTCATAAAGGCCGTTATGGCCTGAGGAAAAGTATTCCCCAGATGAGTCTATGTCAGTAGATCAGGTGAGATAGTGAATCAATAGATGAGATAGTGAGTCAGTAGATGAGATAGTGAGGTTGTCAAAAATTGAAGATTTGAAAGACACCGGATTATTGTGAGGTCGGAAGGTGCTTGTGGAGAAGACTTTGAAAGCGAAAAAGTTATAGGAAGAAGGAAAGACGAAAGAAGGAAGAGAATATCACAAGTTTGTGTGTAAGGAAAAGATGTATCATAACGGCCAATCCTCAAGTGGCTGCTCTCCACACACAAACTATGACGAGGCAGCCACGCCCATCTGGAGAAAAGTAATTACCTGGCCTACACATTGGCCTCATGTTTTGGAAAGCATAATAAATAATGTTGATTGAGTGAAATTTTTCAGACACCAGTGGAATATAACACAATAAGTTCATGTTATTGCAGGGTTGAGTTGCAGTGTTTTGAAATTTAACAAATAGCAGAAAGAGAATGAGATTTACATTAAAAGAAATGCAAGATGCATTCTTGCGCTGTTGAATTTATCGAGGTCACTCATTAGCCATTCCGAGATGTTGTACAGGCCCGAAGTAAGAGAAAAAATAAGTTCAGTGCGAGAAAAAGATCGAGTAAGTTGAAGTATGTTCTGTGAAATCATCGTCGGAAGAGCTTAAAGTGGTCGAGGGGAAAACAGAAGATAGTTACGCAGCGAACACGGTCATGTTTACCTTGAAGAAGAGCATGAAGATCAACGTGTGTGAGAAAGTGAGAGTTGAGGTGAGTTTGGAAGACTTGGGAGACGGTGGGAGTGAGAGCAACGGGGTAGCTGTCCGAGGGGCCAAGACGGTCTCGCCTCGGGGGGGAGGGGGGGGGCACATCGACACATACGACCGAAAAGGAAAAGATGTTTGACTTTATAGTCGACGGCGAGGTAGACGAGCAAGACCCGGAGCTGGGGCTGAGGCCCACTCACGGACCGTTCCTAGCAGGTACCTGGCTGGGTTCCTAAGTACAACGCTTAGCTGAGTCTATGGTTGCTATGGGATATCAAGGGGAAGGTTGGATGATACATTCGTTTATACGAATATGTTATAATGGGTGAGCACTGTGAGAGGGAAGGGGAGGGTAGCTGGGTCGGAGGACTGTTGGGGAGCGACCACTCTCCCCCCAACCCACGGAGCTCCCCGCGTTACTCCCCACCTGGGGAGGTCTACCCTTCTGCTATTCAGTGCCACGATATATTTATAAAAAAAAAAAAAGAGTTACCCCAACTCAGCCATGAAATCTAATGGGGTTTCCAGTTCAGCGGCGAGGGAACGAGACTTCACGTTATTTACGAAGCAGCCTTTTTTCCCCCCCGTCCGCCTCCTCCCGTACAGCAACACGGTGACGGGAAGCAAAGGATTTTTTTTCCTCTCCTTCCTACAGTGAGGGAGAGAGGTGTGGCGTGGTTGCCAGGTGACTCTGTGAGCACCACCTATGGTTCGAACCGCGAGCGCGACGGTACGACCCGCGAGTACATTGACTCGGTCATATCGTCGTGTTCGAGGATCGTACCGTCGTGCCCGAGGGTCATACCGTCGTGCTCAAGGGTCGTACCGTCATGTTCGAGGGTCGTACCGTCGTGCACAAAGGTCGTACCTTCATGGTCGAGGAAGGTTCCAACATGATCAGAGAGTCAAGGTTCAGAGTTGACCCACTAAGTCGTAAACACAACATTGATCAAGATGGAACGTTACTCACGAAGAAGTAATTCATCGTCTCGGCCATGCAACATACAACTCCTCCCCCACACGGAGGGAAGTCCCGCTATTTTTACTACAAAGAGAATCGTCTGTATTTACAGGTCATATTTTCTCCGTCGAGGAAGTAAGCGTCGACCATCGAGCACAAGAGTTCTAGTTTGTTTATATATGAGATTATAGATAGGACGACTCCTGGTGGGTGAAGCGTTGGATGGACGCCTTCCGCCGCTGCTAACACCACGATAATCTGGGAGACTAAGCGACCTCTCTGGCCGCTGCTCCCGCTAGCTTTGTCATGCACGACCTCACAGCTTGTTGAAGATTGGTGCAGGTACCGTTAACTTCGGTTGGTTCTTGGTAGGTGAGCAAGAGGCCCCTCACCCTGGGGCGACCTTGAGTACGTGCCGTAGTGCAGGACCTGAAGGCGTAGTAGCGGGTGCAGGTAGTAGATAGAAGCCGCCAGACAGTACGCAAGGCGTTGGTGTGTGACGCTCAGGCCCGCCAGTCTGGACGGAGCGGCCAGCGAGGGCATATACCAACCTTTATATCATGTTCCTATTTCCTTCATACCTGGGGATGTGTGGATGACGCACTGGGTGTTAGTCCGGTAAGAGTGCGACAGGTAGCCGTGGTAGGGGCGAGAGTGTGGCAGTGTGGCGCCTGATCCTGTTGCTCTGGTGTTCTTTAGCATAACCTGGAACTAGGCGCTTCCCTCACCACTGTGTTCCCTCTGCCACTCCACCATACACTTCCTCTCCTCCTCCGATTATCTTCTTCTCATTCTAAATCCTAATTTCTTCTTAAATCTTATTCAATCTACCTTGAAAACAGGACCGCATTTTCTTTTCCATTCCATCACCCGTTCCATATCCATCCACGATATTTACCTGTTCCATTGCTCATCTTGTGCATCATTCATTACCCATCGTGTTATGTACAGTAACCTCCGACCTAAACCATGAAACACTGAGGAACCAGCATCAACATGTGGAACCAAAGATATTCGTGTTATGGTCATGATGGGTGGTATGTGGTCCCACGTTATGGTCATGATGGGTGGTATGTGGTCCCACGTTATGGTCATGATGGGTGGTATGTGGTCCCACGTCATGGTTATGATGGGTGGTATGTAGTCCCACGTTATGGTCATGATGGGTGGTATGTGGTCCCACGTCATGGTTATGATGGGTGGTATGTGGTCCCACGTCATGGTGTCCCACCTCGACCTGATGTGTTTCACAAGGTTGTGGTGTGGCAAGAAAGCACCTCTGATTGCCACTCTGTTTCCAACACTGAAATCGAACAGTATTTTACGTTCTTCATTTTTATTACCCATGTTAGACTTTACTATATATATATATATATATATATATATATATATATATATATATATATATATATATATATATATATATATATATGTATATATATATATATATATATATATATATATATATATATATATATATATATATATATATATATATATATATATAATGTGTGTGTATGTATTTTGGAGTTTGTCCCGTCGCTCATGTGTTCAAAGTCACGACATAAAATAAGGTTGAGAGTAAAACAAAAATGGTTGGTTGGGTGGGTTTAGGTCAATAGGTAAGTTTTACAACAAGATCGAGATAAACCAAGAAAAACCTAACCCCTGACCATCCCACACATAAAACTTCCAGCGGCTAAAATTCTCGAACCTCTGAATCACTTTCCAAAAGTTGAACTCGGCCACGTAATACCTTGAAAACAGATCACTTGTTTTGATGACCTCCTCCTCCTCCTCCACTGCCACTCTCCAGTTTTATTTCCTACAAATTTGGACAAAAAGATTATGTTTTTACTTGGTGTTGCTTTTTTTTTTTTTAAAAGTTTTACGTTTCTTTTTTTACACCTGGCAGAAGCCGACCATGTGTGTGTGTGTGTGTGTGTGTGTGTGTGTGTGTGTGTGTGTGTGACGTCAGTTCATGACCGTCGTAACATTAGCATATTATGAGAGACAAACTTTACGATGATGAAAACTTTAGCCATGAAGTCATGGCAAGAGAAGGATGGCAATATCTTGACCAAATTATGAATGTTATTGTTTGTGTTGATTGTTATGTCTTGTTATTGTTGTGGTGGTGGGAGTCATGTGTACGTTAGGTTACACTGCTGGATGTCTTCACTGTACGATACCGAGTGTCTGCCAAACAGAAGCTGCTCTGCTTGGCTGCATATATCATGATACATGTTTCATCACATCTAAAATATCATGGATTATCTATCTATATCTATCTATCTATCTATCTATCTATGTATATATATATTTATATATATATATATATATATATATATATATATATATATATATATATATATATATATATATATATATATATTTTTTTTTTTTTTTTTTTTTTTTATACTTTGTCGCTGTCTCCCGCGTTTGCGAGGTAGCGCAAGGAAACAGACGAAAGAAATGGCCCAACCCCCCCCCCCCCCCCCATACACATGTACATACACACGTCCACACACGCAAATATACATACCTACACAGCTTTCCATGGTTTACCCCAGACGCTTCACATGCCTTGATTCAATCCACTGACAGCACGTCAACCCCTGTATACCACATGACTCCAATTCACTCTATTCCTTGCCCTCCTTTCACCCTCCTGCATGTTCAGGCCCCGATCACACAAAATCTTTTTCACTCCATCTTTCCACCTCCAATTTGGTCTCCCTCTTCTCCTCGTTCCCTCCACCTCCGACACATATATCCTCTTGGTCAATCTCTCCTCACTCATTCTCTCCATGTGCCCAAACCATTTCAAAACACCCTCTTCTGCTCTCTCAACCACGCTCTTTTTATTTCCACACATCTCTCTTACCCTTACGTTACTTACTCGATCAAACCACCTCACACCACACATTGTCCTCAAACATCTCATTTCCAGCACATCCATCCTCCTGCGCACATCTCTATCCATAGCCCACGCCTCGCAACCATACAACATTGTTGGAACCACTATTCCCTCAAACATACCCATTTTCGCTTTCCGAGATAATGTTCTCGACTTCCACACATTTTTCAAGGCTCCCAAAATTTTCGCCCCCTCCCCCACCCTATGATCCACTTCCGCTTCCATACATAGATAGATTGGTAATATCATTAGCATGTCATTAGCATGTAATTAATGTACTAATTATCTGTTGCAGGTGAGTGACCTGATGGATGGTGGCAAGGCTGCTCCTGAAGGCCAGGTATAGTCGCCCTTGTATAGCCTTAACCTCTCCAGCACAGAGGTACGACCCTTGATCATACCCTCTCCACCCTTAAACACGACGGTACGATCCTTGAACACGACGGTACGACCCTTGAACACGACGGTACGACCCTTGAGCACGACGGTACGACCCTTGGGAATAATAACCCGGTTAAGACTGCTCAGTGGTTTAAACTACATTTCTCCCTGCGACGTACGCTTTGCTTTTCACAACGACCAGCGACGTACGCGTCTCTGGTCGTAAGCCCCAACAAGCCTCACACTTACCTTGCGACCCTCAGACCACACACCAGCCGTACCATACAACGTACGTCACAGGTTCCTGTGCGACCCAGCGACATTGTAGGTGACCAACGCTGTGTGCTGATGACATCGCTTGGGGCCAACGCCCTCCTGACGGTCATATCAGACCTTCCACCTTCCACGACGCTGCTCGTGTCGTACGCTGCCGAAGAAAGTCATCCGCGTATGTCCAGCCACCAGGCGTAGCACAGAGGGGCGTAACGCGACGCGAGGTGGACATTCGTGGTTCCAGTGATGCGTCAGACTCATATTATTCAAATTAGCCTCTTGAGCATTACGCTCCGCGCCGACAACGTCTCCTTGCGTATGAAAGCGTAGCATTTGTTTGACCTGAACGTTAAGGTTGCACCGTCGCACTCAGGGTCGTGCCCTCGTGGTTATGGATTACCGTCAGCGACCTTCCTTCCTCCAGCGGCCCCTCACTTAACTGCGACCATTATTCTCATAGTTCCTTCCATACAGCTGGACTGATACATGCTGGAAATGTGTTGAATCATTTATTTGTGTTACGGTCGAGTTTGCCATCCACTTGATCTGCCACGGCCAGCTGCCGATGGGCCAAGCCCTTCATCATTCTCCTGGCCAGGAGGACGTGGGGTCTGGCCCAGTGTGTGGGGTTGGGTCTGGCCCAGTGTGTGGGGTTGGGGTCTGGCCCAGTGTGTGGGGTTGGGGTCTGGCCCAGTGTGTGGGGTTGGGGTCTGGCCGAGTGTGTGGGGTTGGGGTCTGGCCCAGTGTGTGGGGTTGGGGTCTGGCCCAGTGTGTGAGGTTGGGGTCTGGCCCAGTGTGTGGGGTTGAGGTCTGGCCCAGCGTGAGGACTGGGGTCTGGCCCTGTGTGTGGGGTCTGGGGGTCTGGTCGTGGGTGAGGCAGGGGTCGGGCCTAGTGGTGGGGAGGTGTCGTCTCTGCTGGTGACGACGAGACGTGTCATCGTGTTCCTCTGGGAATGGTGTCGTCCCTCCCAAAATCAGACACGACCAGACGACACTGGAAACTCGCTTGTCCGTAATGGGTTTACATTATAGGGCCGAGGAGTGGGAATGGGAGGAGAGTGGGAGAGGCGGTAGGAGTGGGAGAGTAATGTGAGATACGTCAAGACCATGGGAGAGGCATGGAAACGTGGGAGTGGCGTTACGTCATGTAGGAAAGCTGTGGGGGGAGTGGTTGTGTGGAGTGTGGGGGAGACGTAAGGAGTTACGAATTAGCGTGAATGGTTGAGTCCGGGAGAGTGTGGGAGGTCTGTGTGAGAGTGTGGGAGGTCTGTGGGGGAGTGTGGGAGGTCTGTGGGGGAGTGTGGGAGGTCTGTGTGAGAGTGTGGGAGGTCTGTGGGGGAGTGTGGGAGGTCTGTGGGGGAGTGTGGGAGGTCTGTGGGAGAGTGTGGGAGGTCTGTGGGGGAGTGTGGGAGGTCTGTGGGAGAGTGTGGGAGGTCTGTGGGGGAGTGTGGGAGGTCTGTGGGGGAGTGTGGGAGGTCTGTGGGAGAGTGTGGGAGGTCTGTGGGGGAGTGTGGGAGGTCTGTGTGAGAGTGTGGGAGGTCTGTGGGGGAGTGTGGGAGGTCTGTGGGGGAGTGTGGGAGGTCTGTGGGAGAGTGTGAGAGGTCTGTGGGGGAGTGTGGGAGGTCTGTGGGAGAGTGTGAGAGGTCTGTGGGAGAGTGTGAGAGGTCTGTGGGGGAGTGTGGGAGGTCTGTGGGAGAGTGTGAGAGGTCTGTGGGAGAGTGTGAGAGGTCTGTGGGGGAGTGTGGGAGGTCTGTGGGGGAGTGTGGGAGGTCTGTGGGCGAGACAAGAATTGTGCTGGACGTTGTCACGATGGCCTTAAGTACTGTTGTCTGGATGAACTGAAACCCTTGACCCCAGGGTACGATGGCCCGGCTGTTGACCTGACCCGTAACCATCAGGTCAGAGGCCAGGCCATCACCAGTGAGGCGAGCTGTGTCGTGCTTTAATGATCGTACCGTCGTAATTGAGGACTGTACCTTCGTGATCGTACTGGATCTTGGTACGATCACTGGGTATGATGGAGAGAGACGGTTGACCTGGTCAGTCAAAGGTCATGCCCTCATACCCATGTTCCGTATCAAGATGGAACTGTCGTGATGAAGAGGTCAACTATTCCGTATATCTCACGCTGGGATGTATAGCTGTATATTCTATTTAGTCTTAGTGAGATAAGAGTGACCCAGGGTGAGTTATGTCGCCAGCAGACGCCACTTGCGCCTCCTGGTAATTGAAACGTATAGCAAGTGTCAGGGAAAGGTCGGAGTTAGGAGGGTCCAGAATGGCCACACCCGCTGGCTGGGCCCCGACACCTGATTGGTCCCCTGAGCCTCCTGAGTGCCAGGCAGACGATCGCCATTGGTCAGCCGGACGTTGGCTGGCGCGGTGCATGGTGGGAAGCGGGAGGTCAGGTGAGGTCGTAAAAGGCCGACTTGGATAGTTTGCCTGGTGATGTGAGGCCACCATTAGCAGAGCCTCACGTGGACAACTCGTCACCCTCACACCATAATATGTATATATATATATATATATATATATATATATATATATATATATATATATATATATATATATATATATATATATAAGTGATGCATTCGTAATATAGAAGGGTTTAATGTTCTTGTTGTACCGTGAGACAGCCCCGTCGACCGACTCCCAACACTATACCATCAGAGACTGAGGTGCGGTTTGGTTCCTCCTCACTCTCAGCTAAGCCCTGTCTCAGCAAGCAGGATAATCCGCTGTGATGGCCACTCATTATGCCGCCTCGTAAGCGCTATGTCTTTCTCATCCCTAGCACTGCTCCTAATGACCCCTCATTATGACCTGTTAAGCATCTTAGCGCCCGGAGGTATGATGTTTTTACTTAATAAGATTCTAATGGACGATACCTGCCGTTGGTCTCTGGCCTGACTTACTATGGGTTATGCTGGGTGTAAGAAGCAGGAAGGAAGCCAGCTGAACCGTAGCCAGGACTCCACACAACTGTGGAGGTTGTGAGGTCGACTTTGGTGAATTAGTTTGAAGAATGTGGCCGTCTTCCCTTTTGCCTGAAGAGACTTCAGGGAAGCCTTTGGACGAGGGGTTGGTTGGGTGTGAGTTACTGACACCTGCTCTACGACATTTTGTCTGGAGATCACGTGAAATGATATTTCAGATAACTTACTGTTCCTTGATGACCGTAATTTCAGGATATAAACCTTATCCGGCGTGTAAATCTTAGGATTTCACAACTAATGATTAGTAAATTACATATGAAACACGTTTTCTGCCTGGCCAGGTGAGGGCATCTTACCTGCACCTGACCAGCTCTGGGTTTACGTTGTGGGATCCTCGCCACACACCACACACACACACACCAGGATGTCCAAGATGTTCCATCGTCACTCTCGACAGTTTTAACAGCGTGGTGAAATGCTGGTGTGAGAGTGTCCCTCTGGTGTTATGGGTCCTGGTGTGAGAGTGTTCCTCTGGTGTTATGGGTCCTGGTGTGAGAGTGTCCCTCTGGTGTTATGGGTCCTGGTGTGAGAGTGTCCCTCTGGTGTTATGTGTCCTGGTGTGAGAGTGTCCCTCTGGTGTTATGGGTCCTGGTGTGAGAGTGTCCCTCTGGTGTTATGGGTCCTGGTGTGAGAGTGTCCCTCTGGTGTTATGTGTCCTGGTGTGAGAGTGTCCCTCTGGTGTTATGGGTTGTGAGAAGTGTGTGAGTTTACACTTGCTCTCATCCCAGTCGCTGCCATGTACGTCATGATGGTTGGTTGTTATGGCGTGGATGTCTGAAGGTTCACCGCTTCGTGAATGTCGTTGGAACAGCCATGAACAGCCCTCGTCGCTGGCAGTAACAAACCTGTCTCAATCTTCCATCATTACTCGAACTGAGTCCTCCCCGGGTATCCATGCCAGCGGGAATAATCTGTTGTTTCCTTTTATTCACATCGTCTGAGACGTCTTGTTAGCAGCTCCTGCCACGCCCCACTCACCATCAACCATGGCAATGGTTTTCTGAAGCGCTGGCCTCCACTCTGTCGTTTACTGTCAAGCGCCGCCACCACTGGGCATCAGGTGTTACCTGAGACGTTAACCTGTGGCAAGTGGGCGATAAGTGAGACTAACTCCTCGAGTGCGACGGGTTCGACCCCCTGAGTATTGACGGCTTGACCCGAAACGACCACGTTAGAGACAAGGCCATCAATACCCGAGGGTCGTACCGTCGTGTTCAGGGGTCGTGCACTCGTTCCAGAGGGTAGGACCGTCGTGTTCAAGGGACGTATCGGTCGTACCCCACTGCCGGGCGGGACTTTGATCCAACAAGCGGAGGAGCGTCGGGCGGGTGACTCTCGCAGCGTCAGTTCCGCACGTTCAGGCGTGGTCGGGACCGGCCGACACGTACGGGTAATTTAGATAGTAATGGCCACCGTGTTAGGCCTGGAGCGTGGCACAGGGGAGGAGGCGGAGGGGAGAGGCAAGGGACGTTAGTCACTCCTGGAGGGGGTGCTGGTGTGGCCCGTTGATTGGCTCACCTGTGGGTGACGGCCGGGTGATTGGTCGCCTGCCTTATAATCAGATGATCCCGTTGAAGTGGAGGAGAGCTCTGGACTCTCCACACATCGGATTGGTTAAATGTACGATGAGGGTTGTTTATCTCGCTATTGTGTCCGTGATTAGATAGCTTGATTGAGGAGACTGATGGCTGCAGAGAGGTTTGTATGACTGCCAGAGAAAAGGCGTTGCAAGCCACCTGTTGTAATGCCAGGTCTGTCATGAAGTGAGTGGCGGAGCTGGCAGCAGACACAGACATGTGATTCGTCATGGCTTTGTCCTCCTGAAGAGCTGGTCTTAGCAGTATAATGTACTCTTGCGTACAGGAATGTCATGTGAATTTTAATTTTGTCGCTGGTCGCTCCCAACATAGACTAGCGGCACGGAGGTCAATGACGGGAGAGGTGAGGGAGAAGGAAGTGTCGTCACAACTGTTAGTCTCGAAGATGTGAGAAGTATGATGGTGTGTGTGTGTGTGTGTGTGTGTGTGTGTGTGTGTTTGTCTGTGTGTGTGTGTGTGTGTGTGTGTGTGTGTATACAATATGATGATGGCTGTGAGATTGGGCCATTATAGGATGAAGACCTTGCCAATCTTCGCGTAAGTCTCGGTGTTTCCCTACACATGTCTGTGTCTGTATTGGTAGCCGTCGTATGCTTACTGTTCACTCGTCAGTCAAGGATCTTGCAAGGCTCTGAGTGTGTCTGGTGTGGCATGATGACCTTCATTGTGAGAGAGGGATTGTCTGGGTCGTGTGGGTCAGTTGACGATATGGAGAGAGGGTCGTGCCGGACGCTGCGACAGTCCATTCCTGTAGGATCGAGGTGTCGCTCCCTGCAGGGAAGTACTGGACGACCCTGCAGTCCTCTCCCTCCTCTCTTCCTTCTGGTGGAAAAGTTTGTGAGTGTGTGTGTGTGTGTCTGTGTACCTGTCTGTCTGTCTATCTTTCTATCTGTCTGTCTGTCTTTCTGTCTCTTTCTGTCAGTATGTCTGTCTCTCTGTCTGTCTTCTGTCTCTCCCTCTGTCTGTCTGTCTGTACGTGTAACAATATCCAACCATCTCACGATGTATGGGTGTGATACCTGCAGTGTGGGAGCAGCGAGTCCCTGGCATGTCCCAGCATTTCCCAGCACTGGGTCGAGCAGGCCTTGAAAAGTCCCGTGTTACGGAGCCAGACACCGGGACCAACACGGACAGATCAGCCAGTGCAAACAGTTTGCGATGTTGTAGAGCAATGTTGATATTTTAGGACTGTGTACACATCTTGAGATTGTGTAAATAACCTCGGATTGTGTAAATACGGTCATGGAAAAGATTTTACATGATGATATTTGCCCATTTCGAGACGTCCTCGTTGTTAAATGATGATGGAGGGAAAGTGACAAGGAGGAACACAGGAGGAGTGACGTAGAAGGAGCAGAGGAAGAGAAGGGTGAAAGAAGGAAGGAGAGTGAAGGAACAGAGGAGGACAGAAAGAGGGAGAGGAGCGAGATGGAAGGGGCAAGGAGGAGATGGAAAGAACGGAGAGGGAGTGAGGTGGGAAGGAGGAGAATGGTCATGAGACCAGATACCATGCACGTGAGGCATTCCTTGTGGCACAGATGACACTTCCTGCGGAGGACAAGATCTGTGGCACGTGCAGGGGTCATGACAGGCAGGATCTGTGGCACGTGCAGGGGTCATGACAGGCAAGATCTGTGGCACGTGCAGGGGTCATGACAGGCAAGATCTGTGGCACGTGCAGGGGTTGTGGTAGGCAAGATCTGTGGCACGTGCAGGGGTTGTGGTAGGTAAGATCTGTGGCACGTGCAGGGGTTGTGGTAGGCAAGATCTTTGGCACGTGCAGGGGTTATGACAGGCAAGATCTGTGGCACGTGCAGGGGTTGTGGTAGGCAAGATCTGTTGCACGTGCAGGGGTTATGACAGGCAAGATCTGTGGCACATGCAGGGGTTATGACAGGCGAGATCTGTGGCACATGCAGGGGTTATGACAGGCAAGATCTGTGGCACGTGCAGGGGTTATGACAGGCAAGATCTGTGGCACGTGCAGGGGTTATGACAGGCAAGATCTGTGGCACGTGCAGGGGTTATGACAGGCAAGATCTGTGGCACGTGCAGGGGTCATGACAGGCAAGATCTGTGGCACGTGCAGGGGTCATGACAGACAAGATCTGTGGCACGTGCAGGGGTTATGACAGGCAAGATCTGTGGCACGTGCAGGGGTCATGACAGGCAAGATCTGTGGCACGTGCAGGGGTTATGACAGGCAAGATCTGTGGCACGTGCAGGGGTTATGACAGGCAAGATCTGTGGCACCTGTAGAATACTTGTTACACTGAGGGCGTTCAGGAAGCTGGTACAGTTGGTAGGAAAGGTGGTGGAGGTATGCTGGGGGCAGCTGAGTTGTGGTCGTGGATGTGGCAGTAGGGGGTAGTGGAGGGATGCAGGAGGTTGTGGGGTAGTGGAGGTACGTAGGTGGGTACCAGAGGGGTTGTGAAACTGTTTGGGCCACATCACCGCCCGGGTAGCCCCTTACTATGGTATGGTTTGATCTGAAAACTTACATTACATTGGTAACAAGCCAAGGAGGGGTCCCTGACTGGCTTAACCATGTGGTTGCGACTTTGACCCTCGCCTCACTGGGATCAGAACGCTGGCTCCCTCAGTGACCATAATTAATGATGACGTCGCCAGTGGAGAGAGAGAGAGAGAGAGGAGAGAGAGAGAGAGAGAGAGAGAGAGAGAGAGAGAGAGAGAGATGTGGAGGTGTGGCGAGTGATGTGGTTTCACTGGGAGTGAGTGTGGGGACATGATCGAGGCGGGAGTAAGATGATCTGCGGGGGCTACATGTGTGTGTGTGTGTGTCTGGCCTTGGCCATCATCAGCTGGTCGTGCCAACCTGAGGAGCAGTAATATGACAACATCCGGATGAGGATCTTTTACAACGTCTTCCCGCTTATTGGTGGCATCGTTGTCACTGTGATGACGTCTTAATGTTCGTCAGCTTCGACGAAAGCGGCGGAGGGTTAAGGGTGCACGGTCGTGGGTGCCAGAGGACGACTGTGCAGCCATTGTTAGAATCATTCACGAGTAACCTGAGTGAAGTGTGTTCGTGGTCTTCATTCCTCCCCGATGGATCGGCTGACACGAGTCGATTGTGTCGGGAGAGATAGTGGACGTTGGGTGACGTCTCTCTACACGTTTATTACGCTCATCACAAGAGTGTTGGTGCCACCAGAGCAAGAGGAGACACCCCGACCCCACGTGCACTCGCTGTCCGCCACCGTTGTTAGACTCTACCGCTTCAGTATTGCCGTATCCTTTGGCTTCACGACTCCCCGTCAGGTGAGTCCATCACCGCCCGGCACCTCAGCTGTTGCCTCTCGTCCTCCGTCCCACCAGTGATCCTCCCACAGCATAAGTAATGAGCCTCCTCCCGCAGGGCCACACGACCAGGCCGATACCATCGGGTCGAGACTGGACTTGGCAGGCGAGCAATAAAGAAAAGTTAATTAAAGTAAAGACGACTTGGTGGCGGCGTGATTAAGGGAGAAAGTCAGACCCGAGGCCAGTAGGTGTAACCCACAATATAATGCAAGTGGGTATTACATGTATATCTTCTCCCAAGCTCTGGAGCTCTGCCTTATGTGGGTCAGTTTCCACTGAAAACATCTCGGACGTTCTCCTTGGCGTCCGAACTTTAGAGACTTTCTCCTATTGGTCTTCTTCATCGTGCCGGGAAGATACGCCGTGTGTGCGGGTGTAAGTAATGTGTTTGGTACGGGCATGAATGCTGGGTCAAAGGTACCGACGCCCCGTAATGTCTTGCTCTCAGAGTCCAGGTGTGAAGGGCCGTGTGCATCTCCCGTGCACCACGATCGTTGTTTACGATGCATAGGCGGCAGCCTCACAAGCCTGGTGTGGCGATCGAGGCTCATAGACGATTGTCAGAGACGGTATCAGAATGAAGCATTACGGTACGACCCTTGAGCACGAACGGCGCTGTCTGTCCTTGTACCTGCCCCTTAAGGGTTAGGTCCATGGCCAGACAAACATACCTATTGGACTTACCCATGTCCCTAAGGGTGGTTCCTTCTTGTCTAGTGGCCATAACGACGTGCTTATGGTTTTAAAGTAGGTGAACTGTTGTCAGAATGTCGGATACAGGATCTGTACATACTGTATACGAGAGAGCGTAATGTGAGGAACGTCTTGGAGTGTTGTATGTGTAGGAGCGGCGTCCCGAGGCAGTTCAGCAGACCCGGGTACTGTTCCCAGAGGCGGCGCGGTATGTACCAACCCGATGCGATGTTCGTATTCACCAGGCACAGGACGTAGCAGCGCACCCTTGGGAACGACAGCGGAACGCGGGGCGAAGGAAGAGGTACACCGTAACACAGAACACAGCGACCTCCCGCGGGAACACATCTGCTCAGCGTGACACAGAACACCACGGGAGAATGCATAGACTAGAAACACGGGGAAACAAGGGACCCAGTAAGCAGCTGGAGTATGGTACACCTGAGGAACATCTGGTTGCTGTGGTCAAATGAACCGAGGCTGGACTAGACCACCAGCCTCCCCGGGTTCTTGTAACACTTTGCTTCGTGTTGCCTTGGACGGCATGAGCTCGAAGTAGCCAGACAACATTTATCATCTTTCGTTGTTTCTATTTTCTATCAACTCATTTTATTATATTCGCTTTTACACAGGATGGATGACATGTATTACAGAGTCTCACCACACGCAGGGTAGTTTGTTAATTCACCGCTCAACCCTCACACACAAAACGGCCGCGTCACATACGATAAAACAAACCCTGACACCAGACATCCTCTTGTTGATGTCCTTACATCCTCAAACAAGTCAGCTGGTGCAGGAGGCCCTCCGGTCTCTCCTCTTGGTGTTCTCACACCTTCAGCCATACTGCCACATCCCTCCGCCAGTCTGTCATCTGCCGTGCCACGCAAATGGCCATATAGATCATCTCGAAGGAGTTGACCCGCGAGTCTTTGAAACGATTCCCTCACATCATATATCTTTATACTCCGTTATTTTATTTCGTTATTTGACGTACGAGATCTCCAATTCTCCCATAGTTGTGTCCACGGCTTTGCTGTTCCTATTACCCAGATCACCGGTCATCCTTCCCTGCTGCTGGAAGTGGCGCAGTCCTGGAGCTGCAGGAGATCCTGGAAAAGAAATCCTGGTATAAAACCAGAACCGTTTCAAGAAATGGGATCCTGAGATCAGTACGAATCAAATGTTATTTCTAGTCTCTCGCACAAGTGTGTATGTGATGGTCAAGATCAACACCAGGAGATTTTCATGACGCGATTATTCTGTTGATTCCCATATTGCCTCGAGGGTCGAACAACCATAGGTAGGCAGTGGTAGATGACCTTTAGAGACGGTACATTACACGCGCGAGTCTTAATGTTGCACAGCTTAATTATACACATGACACGGACGATGATTGATATGTCTTGGGCAGGCCGTGAGCTGACCCCTGTCACACGTATTGACAGAGGAGGAGATAGGGACAGCGAAGTGGGTGTAATTAAGGTGTGGGCAGGTAGTCACCTTGGCGGACCTTGCCGCCAGCGGTCGGGAAGGTGTCTGTGGTTCGGCTGGCGGCAAGCGGCCCACCGCCGATCATGACAGCACGTGAGAACTGCATAAATTATCTCGGCTCATTCGACATGCCTGGCGTTGATGGGTGTAATGAGGGAGAGGAGCGGCGGACCCGGGGGGCACCTTGCTACCGTTCCAGCTTCTAAATGACGCCAGTTTTTGCCTGTGGTCAGGAGCGGGGGACACCGCCGCCCAGGAGGCTGCTGAGCGACCCAATGCTTACGCCTGCAGGATCTTTTTAATCAATAGCGTAAATCTTTAGAAGCTGACCATTACTTCGCCTGTCGTACAACTGGTATGCCTGGCCAGTCACTTCGACGGTCACCAGTTAATATTTTTTTATGGTTCTGATATCAAGCCAAAGATTAACGTCGTGGATTTTGAGACTTGAGTCATTATTAGGTTTTACATGCTAGCCGAGCCAGGGAGGAGCCGTACCGTGCAGTACAGAGGTACACGGGCTGTAGCATGGGGTTGCCGGTACCAGGGTACCAACCTGAGAGGTACCTGATCCCTGGGACGGGGGATGGGCGCTGCGTCTGTCCAGTTTCGTTTTTGTTCATCGTCAGCGGCTGTTTCAGTCATTTACCGTCTGGGGTTTCCATGTTTTCCTGTGGGCGTCGAAGTTCACCGTTATGTTATCTCTGTTATCATCTTAATTGATCATGTCGCCAGTCTGAATTGTAGTCATTAGTACTTTAATTTTTCACCACCATGAACAGCACCCGTGGTCGAATTACTTTAGTTTTCTTTGCTCTCAGTGTTGTGATTATTCTCATCTCCGTTTCCTTCTTGGTATAGGTGGCGGCGGCGAGGCCCGTGACCCAATTCCGTTTGTGGCAGTTGTCGCTGTTCCTGTTGTTGCCTCTAGCTGCAGGGAGTGTCTGTGAGGCCACATATGCGCCCTTGATATGCCATCTGATCTGTGCTAAATGTATGGGACCAGATCTTCCATAGGTATCCTAACACGTCACCGAGGAAGGTGGTGGTAGGAGAGGACGGGTTAAGTGAGCAGCAGGTAGATTTCAATAGTGACTGAGGTAATGATCCTGAGGCAGTGGTAGTGTGGCCACAGGTGTGGTCCAGCTGTGTGAGGTGACCTGAGGAAGAGAGGGATGTGGCCTCTCGCCATAACACATCCTCACTTGACCTGTTCCTGTCCTCATTGCTGGAGCCTAAAGTGGATAACTTATTGAATATGACGGTACGACCCTTGAGTATGACGGTACGAACCTTGAACATAAGGTACGACCCTTGAACATGACGGTACGACCCTTGAGCACGACGGTACGACGCTTAAGGATGACGGATGAGTTAGGTCAGAGGCCAGGCCGTCATATCCCAGGTCGTACCATCGTCGTCCTCGAGGGTCGTACCATCGTGTTCAAGGTGTTGTCATGTGAGCGCCAGTTACGGCGGGTTAAGAGGAGACAACCTTCCACAGTTCGATTTCAGATGATCCCAACCTGTAGTTAGTGATTGATGAGGCAATTAGACCCTACTAATTAGTCAAAAAATAACGTAGTCATGAAATGAGTTGATTATAGTAGGCCATAGACGGTGAGTAATTGTGATCTAGACGTGTGATAACTACAGTGAGCGGGTGTGAGTCATTAGCGGGAATAATTAAAGAGTTATTAGGACTGGAGAGGCGATAACGAATGAGCATTACGTGGAAGGTCTGAGCAACGAGGCCTGAAGGATTATCAATACGTGCAGGTAATGAGGGTCGTCCCTCACCCAGCCACCTGACCACCTCTGACACCCGGGGGGGTGGGCGGCTCCTACCGCAGCTTCTACAGCGGTCCTACCGCAGGCTCTAGAGACCTTACCGCAGGATCTATAACGGTCGTACCGCAGGCTCTGTGCATCTTGCGGACGTACATGTCTGTTAGTGTGACTGTGGCTGACGGCCGCGGCGTTTGGCGTGTCCTGCGGCCACTGTGTCATTCCTGTCGGCGACAGGGTCCTGGTACAGGCTGCTCTGCGGCTGCGTCATTACTGTAGCCTACAGGGTCCTGGTGCAGGGTGTCCTACGGCCACTGTGCTGTAAGGCAGGTAGACTCGGCTGTAGCCAAGGATGTGCGAGGAGGTCGGATGGGTGTGTCGGCCCGTCTGGGGGTGGACCGCTCCTCCCCCAGCCGTGGGTACTGGTGGAGGTGTTGCTTCTGCTGGTACCGGTGGAGGATGTGCTGCCACCACCAGTCTTGCCGGAGGTAATGCCGTTTTTACCGCTGCCGTTGCTTCTGATAATGTAGCCACGTCCATTAATAATCTCCGCTCCTGCGTATTCTCAATATTACTGCTCATGCAGCAGGTGCAGCAGCATGTATGCACTGAGCAATTAAGAGACCTTCATTCCTCAGTCTCGTAGAACCAAGACTGACACGGTCGTTTAACCTCATCTGTGAGGAGCATAAACGTCATGGCTTCGGTGTACACTCCGTCAGGAACCTCGGCAGCGTCAGCGGTGGAGCCGCCGACAGGAGTAGTTCAGGGTACGTGACCTTGGCAGATGGAGGGAGTGCAGCGATGCCAAGGGGAAACGCGTGTCTTGGAGGACCTGACAGGGGCGGGAACCGGTTTGGCGGATGTGTAAGTCATGACACGCTGTCATTTTCACATTCCTCCTTCAGGACGCTATCCGGATCCTTCAGTCTACCTCTCCACCTTCGGAAAGGTTACCTGCCAGGCTACAGGACATCCATTCACAGCTTGACGTAAAGTGGAGGTGAACATTTCTCAATGGAAGAGCTTTGGAAAAGGGTCTAACACCCAGCTGTGTGTCCTCAGAAGGATTCTTGACCTCTCAGTCCTCACCAGGATGTTGGACCCTCACCTCCTGCAGTTCCCAACCATTGAAATATACTTTAAGGCACCACACGATGACCTCCGATAGCCGAGGAGCGAGTGTGAGTGTGATGAGAGACTTGAGTGAGCCTCAGAGTGTGTGTATTGACTCGTTTGTCTGAGGGAGTGTGGCGTCGACCCTCCTGTCAACCTCTGACGCTGTTCTGTTGTACCGCCTCATTGTTCTCTCCTCATAATTTACATATATTGATCGTGCGTTCACTCCTACATTATGAGGCCTGTGTTACTGTGTGGAATATATATATATATATATATATATATATATATATATATATATATATATATATATATATATATATATATATATATATATATATATATATATATTAACCATGAGGTAGGGAGAAAGAATACTTCTCACGTATTCTCCGCGTGTTGTAGAAGGCGACGGCAAGGGAGGAAGCGGGAGCTGGAAATCCTCCCCTCCAGTTTTACTTTTCTAGAAGAAAGAACAGACAAGGGGGCCAAGTGAGGATTTTCCCTCTAAGGCTCAGTCCTCTGTTCTTAACGCTACCTCGTTAACGCGGAAGATAGCTAATATATATATATATATATATATATATATATATATATCATACAAACCTCCAACAGCCAGGATCGAACCTGAGACACCTGTACAGCAGGCGGGAGCGCTACCGCTAGGCTATGATCGCCCCTAGCGGTAGCGCTCCCGCCTGTTGTACAGGGGTCCCGGGTTCGATCCTGGCTGTTGGAGGTTTGTTTGTTCTATGAAGGTGCGCGTTCATATGCACTTTGTTTATATATATATATATATATATATATATATATATATATATATATATATATATATATATATATATATATATTTTTTTTTTTTTTTTTTTTTTTTTTTTGCTTTGTCGCTGTCACCCGCGTTTGCGAGGTAGCGCAAGGAAACAGACGAAAGAAATGGCCCAACCCACCCCCATACACTTGTATATACATACGTCCACACACGCAAATATACATACCTACACAGCTTTCCATGGTTTACCCCAGACGCTTCACATGCCTTGATTCAATCCACTGACAGCACGTCAACCCCGGTATACCACATCGCTCCAATTCACTCTATTCCTTGCCCTCCTTTCACCCTCCTGCATGTTCAGGCCCCGATCACACAAAATCTTTTTCACTCCATCTTTCCACCTCCAATTTGGTCTCCCTCTTCTCCTCGTTCCCTCCACCTCCGACACATATATTCTCTTGGTCAATCTTTCCTCACTCATTCTCTCCATGTGCCCGAACCATTTCAAAACACCCTCTTCTGCTCTCTCAACCACGCTCTTTTTATTTCCACACATCTCTCTTACCCTTACGTTACTTACTCGATCAAACCACCTCACACCACATATTGTCCTCAAACATCTCATTTCCAGCACATCCATCCTCCTGCGCACAACTCTATCCATAGCTCACGTCTCGCAACCATACAACATTGTTGGAACCACTATTCCTTCAAACATACCCATTTTTGCTTTCCGAGATAATGTTCTCGACTTCCACACATTCTTCAAGGCTCCCAGAATTTTCGCCCCCTCCCCCACCCTATGATCCACTTCCGCTTCCATGGTTCCATCCGCTGCCAGATCCACTCCCAGATATCTAAAACACTTCACTTCCTCCACTTTTTCTCCATTCAAACTTACCTCCCAATTGACTTGACCCTCAACCCTACTGTACCTGATAACCTTGCTCTTATTCACATTTACTCTTAACTTTCTTCTTTCACACACTTTACCAAACTCAGTCACCAGCTTCTGCAGTTTCTCACATGAATCAGCCACCAGCGCTGTATCATCAGCGAACAACAACTGACTCACTTCCCAAGCTCTCTCATCCCCAACAGACTTCATACTTGCCCCTCTTTCCAAAACTCTTGCATTCACCTCCCTAACAACCCCATCCATAAACAAATTAAACAACCATGGAGACATCACACACCCCTGCCGCAAACCTACATTCACTGAGAACCAATCACTTTCCTCTCTTCCTACACGTATCACATGCCTTACATCCTCGATAAAAACTTTTCACTGCTTCTAACAACTTGCCTCCCACACCATATATTCTTAATACCTTTCACAGAGCATCTCTATCAACTCTATCATATGCCTTCTCCAGATCCATAAATGCTACATACAAATCCATTTGCTTTTCTAAGTATTTCTCACATACATTCTTCAAAGCAAACACCTGATCCACACATCCTCTACCACTTCTGAAACCACACGCTATATATATATATATATATATATATATATATATATATATATATATATATATATATATATATATATATATATATATTCTTTTTCTTTTTCTTTCAAACTATTCGCCATTTCCCGCGTTAGCGAGGTAGCGTTAAGAACAGAGGACTGGGCCTTTTTTTAAATATCCTCACCTGGCCCCCTCTGTTCCTTCTTTTGGAAAAAAAAAAAAAAAAAACGAGAGGGGAGGATTTCCAGCCCCCCGCTCCCTCCCCTTTTAGTCGCCTTCTACGACACGCAGGGAATACGTGGGAAGTATTCTTAATCCCCTATCCCCAGGGATATATATATATATATATATATATATATATATATATATATATATATATATATATATATATATATATATATATATATATATATATATATATGAGAGAGACACAGAGTACCTTCCTACTTATGAGAGCTTAATCACGTTATTTGGCCAGAGTCCAGGTGTAGCGCGTAGTGCTCACATCGGGAAAATCATGTGTTAGGAAGAACGAGTCGTGTGTGTTGTGTGTTATATATGAGTAGTGATGTTGGATGGTTGTGAGAGTGACAGCTGCCCACATGTGAGTGAGGCAGAAAGACAAAGCAGCTATTTGGGCTAATGGAGTGACACTTGACAGCCTCTGAAGTGCTGGTTAGTGCAGGCGTTACGAGCAGAGAGAAAATAATGACAAACGAACAGCATCAAGTGAATATTAAGGTAATTATGGCACTCCTAATGTAGTTTTTATGTGATTAAATTTGATGTTCTAAACCTGTTCATATTAATCATAGTCATTTGTTCTCGTTGTTTAGTGGCTCATTATCAGTGTCAGCACCAGTGGTATGGACCTGGCCACTAATACCAGGTCACAACCAGTCCAGCAGTGGGGGGTAGGCAGCCCCACACAGCTCACCTCCCCTCCGCTTGTCCAGCTGATTACCTTATCTTTCCGACCTGTGTATATTACGTCCGATTGTGGTTGTGCATTGGGGCGCTGTCTTGAGTGGTTGTAGAGCCAGTGGTCTCAGGTGTTGTGAGTCGGGGCTGGTCCTCGAAGGGTGACTGCGAAGACTGCTTTTTGCCTCAGGAGCATCAGGACGGTACGACCCTTGAGTGCGACGGTACGACCCTTGAGTGCGACGGTACGACCCTTGAGTGCGACGGTACGACCCTTCAGTGCGACGATACGACCCTTCAGTGCGACGGTTCGAGCCTACGGTATAAGGGCCTATCATTTGATCTAGACCCACGCCTTCGTACCCAAGGGTCGTACCGTCGTGCTCAAAGATCGTACCGTCGTGCTCCAGGGTTCATTGAAACCTCTGTAGACTCTGTCTTGGGTGAGAAGTGTGTTAGGATCTGTTATATCAGTGAATTTTATGTAATGTCTTTATTTATTGTGATCATTCTATTGTTTGGCCGTTGGCAGTTCTGGAGTTGGGCCGTTTTGATACTTGCCTTTTTTTCTGTACACGTCCAAGCTTTGGAACTGTCTACCCTCTCATTCGTAAATACTTTCCCGATCTTGATGTGGCATTTTGTCCGTGACTGGAGCCTCCAACGTAAAAAAGAAAATATCCAGAGTGTATTAAAGTGTTATGAAGCAGGTTAACCCCGACTGTGGAGGTTTCAATAGCTTGTCCAAGCGTAGCGTTGCCACTTCACTATAGAGGAGAAGCCAGTGTGAGATGGTGCGATCGTCATGTTATTCCTCAATAGAAAGTAGATTCACGAATCCCCTCTTAACTGGGGGCTATTGTTGAATCCGTTGTAAATATCTCGTTAGCCTCTAAATGGTCGCAAGTAGGACTAACGGGGCCCCAGTAAAAAGACCACAAGGTCCTCTGCAGACCCTAGCTTAACCTCCCCTTTGGGCAGATAGGAGGACCACTGAGCTTCATGTAGATGGAGACCATCGCGTGGTCTGTTGTGACGCATCGTAGTTCCAGGTAGCCACAGCCTGACTTAGGACACAATAAAAAGGACCTCCTGAGTTCCACGTATCAAGTATGCTGTGTAAGAGCCATCCGTCGTAACCCCAAGTTCCATGTGACACATCAGAAGGTGGGTAGCAGTCGTCTGCTGTGCTGTCTTGTCCTCTCAATACAAATTATGAACATAGAATACTACTGTGCGTATCCTCGAACAGATAACCTCGTCGTAGACCGTCAGGTCTTCAGTTATCTGCCCGTGTACTACAATGTTGTCGGTGGCTGGTATGGGAGAGATAAAAGGAGCCCTGGTTCCCATGTGTCTGGGACCTACTATAGTGCCATGAGTAGCTAGAGACACCTGCAGGACTCACCTTGATGCCCCTGAGTCGTAGGAAGAAGTAGGGTCCACGCTGGGACCCGCCATAGGGCCGAACATGAGGTAGCCGGGAGACTCTGTCCCACTCGAGGAAGAAGGATCCCACAACCATAAAGAAATTATTACCATGTCTCCTGTGTGCCCGGTGGGTCTGGCTCCCTCCCGCCTGGTTTATAGCTCCGCAGCGGGTACTGTGGTGGCTCCCGGAGCTGATTCGGGCGCTACTCCCACCCACCACCATGCGAGTCCTTGAACAAAAATCTTGAACCCCTCCCTCCTACCTCCTCCTACCGACCATATCGAATGCTTCCCTATTTCTTTGCCCTTCCTTCCTCATTATCATCTTTCCTCATCTTTCTCACTCTATCGTATCTTTGCACTACTCAACTCGAGGCCGCTTCACCCACAGTTTGGGTTCATCTCCCGTATGGTCATACCCTCCAGCCTGGTCCTCCTCATTTCTCTCCCCTCCTCACGAGCCTCCACCCTACTGCTCTTTATTCCACCACCTGTTCCCCTTCTCCTCCCCCTCCTGCTGCTGCTGCTGCCTGCGGGTGTACTCGTGGCGTGTGTGCCGGGTACTGTGGGGGAGGGACGGCCACGGACCCAGGCGTGTGGGAGAGGCGGTGTAAATGGTCGTGGAATCCAGTTTGCGTGCGGCCAAGTGCTTCTCGGGTTCCGTGAGGCATGATGCCCGGGATGTGGAACATTATCCCAAGCTGTAGCGTCTGATACTGTATCAACACCTGTCATTGATGATCTAACACTCTTGACTGTATGAGAATTATTGTTTCCGTCTCGTGAATTCCTTAATGGTGACACAGAGATGCTGGGTATTGATATTCAAGCCAGAGTTCGGCGCTACCTCAGAAGGATTTTGTCGCCAGGAGGAGCACTAGCCCTGCCGGATGTACCGCCATATTGATGAGCGATCGTACCTTGACCTCCAAGCTTAACATGCATATAACCCCTAAAGGCGTACGATAGTTTCGGTTACGGCTGGCAGCGGGCGCATGACCCGACAAAACCTACATTGGCTGCCAGGCTGACGATCAGGAGAGTTATGAAGCCAACCATCTTATCGCCTCCGAGTTATGAAAAAAGGCATTTACGATATAAACCTATTATTTCTGTGACATTGCGTCTTTACAATGTCAAATTAGACTCAGAGAGGCACCTTGTGGACGACGTTACTCGTCGCTGTATGTGTAAAGATGTGGATAGTATAAATAGGTCTTGTGTGAGCTTGCAGGGTCCTGTGAATCAGTCGCGTATATGTGCTTGTGTTTGATGCTTGATTTCCAACTGTTGAGCGACGATTTAATTATGACTCCGAGGCTGTTTTTAAAAGTTGTTTATCAAGTGACACAAGATGAAGATTAATGGAGTCACCAGTTGCTGGCGAGAGGCGAGTGGTAGCCTGGTGCCTGCCCACCAGTTATCTGATCCTCGTCTTTTATCCTTGTAGATGATGATTGCCACACAACTTGTTGGACAAGTTGTGTTCTTATGTCAAAACACCTGCTCGGGGAGACTGGTCGGTTCCGCGGATGGAAATACTTGATATGTTTCAGGAGAAGCTTATCTAGTTGTATCCTGGTGTGGAGTCCATTGTCCTTGAGGGAACAAGTTACAGAGGGAATGAGAGGGTAATGCACTGTGGTGGTGTGGTGAGGAGGAGGAGGAGGAGGCATTCTCTCGCGTCGGGGGAGATGTCGGTGTGTGGTGGTGACCAGGGGAGACACAAGACTTGCAAACATATGATGATGCTCCCCCGTGACCTGGCCAGTCTGTCTTATTCCATCTCTTGTGTTGAGGGGAAGACATTGAGCCACAGGAGTGTGGTAACTCCATCATTACCCACACTGTAGTGGACGCGGGTGAGACGTGATGGAGACGCTGTGATCTGTGCATCATGTTAACGTGTGAGGTTATACAGGAAAATGAGCATTGAGCCACAGACGAGCACACATCACCACACTTCTTAACCTGTGGTCCCGTCCAGTACAATGGGTTACTCGTACAGAAAAGAATATTTTTCTGTCTGGCTTCACTACCAGGGGTGGTGTAGTACCCCATATACCGTTGTATAAGTTTGTTGTCTTTAGAACATCATTTGATGTTTTTCTGTACATTAGGTTATGTCTGTATGTGTCAGGGTTCAGCTCTCCCTTGCAAAGCGAATTTTATATTTAGGCCTCGCCATGATGCTTATGGGCCGTACTGTCGCGCTCATGGATCGTACTATCGTACTCAAAGGTCGTACCGTCGTGTTCAAGGGTTGTACCGTCGTGTTCAAGGGTCGTACCGTCGTGCTCAAGGATCGTACCGTCGTGCTCAAGGAGCTGAATGGGAAATGCATGGCAGTATGTTTGTCTGTTGGTGTCACGTGTGGTGAGGCAGGGGAGGGATTGTTTGCAGGAGGTCACGTGTG
Organism: Panulirus ornatus; assembly: GCF_036320965.1. Classification (NCBI taxonomy): domain Eukaryota; kingdom Metazoa; phylum Arthropoda; class Malacostraca; order Decapoda; family Palinuridae; genus Panulirus; species Panulirus ornatus. The sequence continues at coordinate 13,773,061 of NC_092285.1, forward strand.
GTGAGGCAGGGGAGGGATTGTTTGCAGGAGGTCACGTGTGGTGAGGCAGGGGAGGGATTGTTTGCAGGAGGTCACGTGTGGTGAGGCAGGGGAGGGACAGTTTGCAGGAGGTCACGTGTGGTGAGGCAGGGGAGGGATTGTTTGCAGGAGGTCACGTGTGGTGAGGCAGGGGAGGGATTGTTTGCAGGAGGTCACGTGTGGTGAGGCAGGGGAGGGACAGTTTGCAGGAGGTCACGTGTGGTGAGGCAGGGGAGGGACAGTTTGCAGGAGGTCACGTGTGGTGAGGCAGGGGAGGGATTGTTTGCAGGAGGTCAGCGGCCGAGCGCTGGGCAAGGGTTGAGGACACACAGCTAAGGCGTCATCTTTTCCCAGCATTATATTATTACATTTGATTATCTTTTATTTATCTTTTGGTCGTTTATTTCACCTTTGCATACATGATACTTTTATTCCCTAGTTATCTTGTTTTTCCAATGTGTTATTGAGCTTTGTATTTAAATTTTATCAACAACATTACACAAACGTGTATCCTTTTTTCATCTGCTTACGTAAATCATTTTGTGTATCATTTGTCTGATTATTTGTATGATAATTTGTTGTATTAGTTGTATTACTTCTTGGTTAGGTTACATTACATTGTATCCGTGATTCGTCGGTGTTATCAGGTATGCAAGACTCATTACCTGCTTCAGTCCTTCACAGGTCGTGGGAAAAAATATGCTCGCTCTGGTCCTGAGTTTATTGTGATAATATATTTTTGCCTCCAGTTTTGGGCGGTGATAAACTTTGTACCGTGGGTCACTTATTAAATTCTGATGAGGTTATTATTGTCTGCTCTGTAGTTACGGATGGGTAGAGCACCACAGTTGTGAGTTATGGTGTTGTTGTGGATGCTAACAACGCCTCAGGTTGACAAGAAGTGGAGGGAGTGATTCTCCTGTGGTGTGAACGTGTTCCAGGTGAGGGACGTAGAGGGTGGGGTTAAGTCTTACATGTGAGGATTGGAGGTTCTGGTCGAGGGCCACCAGGTTGCTGTGAAAGTCGGAGGTTGTGGAGTTGACGGAGTGGCCATGTGAGTCAGTGTTGGAGGCCAGGGTATGAGCACGTGGTCGAGGTGTGTGTGTGTGTGTGTGTGTGTGTGTGTGTGTGTGTGTGTGTGTGTGTGTGTGTACAACGCTACGATCCTTCAAAACAACTGTACGATGCTTGAACACGACGGTAACTCTCTCTGCCGTGATGGCATGGCTTTTGACGTACCCCTACAGGGACAGGTCAATGACCAGACCACCATACCCATGTATCGTACCGTCGTGCTCAAGGAGCGTACCGCTGTGTGCATGAACCGTACCGTGGGACGCTGACGGTGTGCAGGAGATGGCTCGTGTGGCCAGCAGCACGGCAGGAGAACCCCACACTATCATGACCCCAGACATAGGGAGGTGCACTCCTCACCACAATCACCTGAACCTTGTCTCGTAATATCTAGTGAGTTACACACACACACACACACACACACACACACACACACACACACACACGTGGACCTCGACTCTGTATATATATATATATATATATATATATATATATATATATATATATATATATATATATATATATATATATATATATATTAACTTAAGGCAAGGTTAATGTGAGTCTGTGTACATGTGACTGGATGCTTGTGTTGGTCTTGCTTCACTGATAAGTTGCTTCATGTGTTTGTTTACATAATTGTTTAGTATTTGCCTATATATATATATATATATATATATATATATATATATATATATATATATATATATATATATATATATATATATATATATATATATACATATATATATATATATATATATATATATATATATATATATATATATATATATATATATATATATATATATATATATATATATATATATATATAAGAACTTTTTCCTCCATTGCCTCTTATCGCAGCGTGTGTGTCTATTTCTCAGAGAGTGTCAGGAGGAGGAGATAAGAGTGTAGTGTGGCCAGAAGTGGTTCTTGGCATTTAAAATAGGGGAGGCGAGGCGGACGGTGATAGTGTGTGTGCCAGCTGGTGTGGCCGGCCTCCACCTGCGGCTCCCTGGGAGAGGTCTGGAGGCACAGGGTCGAGGGGAGACTCCCGGCTCTCTACCTGTTATCTGAAGGGGAGGATTTGTGAGGTGGGGACGACGAGGGAGGTACCGAACTGGTGCTGGCCCCCGAGAAGGGTCTTCAGTAGTCCGGAGGTAGACATGGCTACTGCCCACGACCTTACTGACCCAGTGGTGTCGCACCTTGAGAGTTGAGGAAGTGTGCTGGCCGTTGGAGGTGGAGCAGGGGTCACTGTTTATGACCCCTGTCTGTTGTGGTATATGGCGCTGGCGGATAAGGTCGACTGCTGCTGCTTATATTTTGGTCCCTGTCCGAGCCATGACCTCAAGTCTAGCCTCTCCATAACCTCATGACGGATAGCATGACCTCAGGTGACCCTCTGGTTGATAGCCTCCCCCAGGCGAAGTTCTGCACCTTGGGACAGGCGGTGGTGCCTTCCCTGGGGGGTGGGTCAGGGTGGCTGTCTCATCTGCTGGAGCGCTTGGCATTGTATGAATGTTTCCATGTTTCAGCTAACCAGTGGTAGCGAGCGGTGGTGGCGGTGTGGTGGCTGGGACTCAGTGAAACCATCCCCAGGCCATGCCACTGACACGTTCACTGTAGCGACGGATCTTGCCTGTTGGTGGGCTGGTGTTGGCGAATATATTTTGTGAATATATATGTATGAGGGAAAAAACCATAGAATGCAGACCTTAATATGAACACCAGGTAGTGTCAGTCTGGATTAAGTATAGAATACATAAATGTATGAATGTATGAGTGCTGAGTTACGGTGAGTTGCGTCAGTAGATGGGACAATGATGCCATTGGTATTTGTAATGGTAGGAAGGCGATTGTAGTTCGTGTGTAGGAGGGCTGGTCCCTGGCTGGGCGTCAAGTGAAGTGCAGTGAGGGTAGTGACCACAGGAGGCCTGCAGGAGAGTGGGGGGGCAGGACCAGCCAGCAGGAGGGCCGGAGCAGGACCAGCCGGCAGGAGAGTGAGGGTGTGGCATGAACGGTGATGCAGGAGAGTTGGCCAGCGACCTGGGGCCTAGCACGTGTCATTTCCACCCCTCCCTCCCATCCCCGTCCACTACACATTGTGTTGCCGCCCCACACACACACACCCCACCACTACATACTCCCCAGGTTTCCAACACCTGCACAGCCCCACACCCAACACCATTACCTGCTACACGATACTGGCGCTATTATGCCCTCAGACCATCCAGAACACACAACACAACCTCCCGTACGCCGTCCCCAACACCACTGAGTCTACCTATAGCTGTATACAGTGCTGCACCCACCACACACACTACACCAGGATCCACCACACACTACACCATGATCCACCACACACTACACCAGGATCCACCACACACTACACCAGGATCCACCACACACTACACCAGGATCCACCACACACTACACCAGGATCCACCACACACTACACCAGGATCCACCACACACTACACCATGATCCACCACACACTACACCAGGATCCACCACACACCATCCACACCACAGCAGGATCCACCACACACCACACAACCACCCACCCAACTCACCCACTAGGTTGTCCATCATATTCAAGTCAAGGGTCGCACACACCCCTCCACCACCTCCCTCCCAGTTGATGCCACTAATTCTCCCCCAGCACAGCCACTCCACCACCCTCCCACCACCCAGGTTAGTGTCCACTCACTCCCAGTCCAAGCATCTGCAGGGGTCCAGCCTCAGCACGTTCAGTCAGGGGGTGACCTGCGTCCACCCAGCAGGATCCGACAGGTACAGTCCTCCAGCCTCAGCGTTCACCCACCTGCCCATCCACGTGTCACTCCTCACAGTCCACCATTCGCTTCAGCAATGTCCAGCCTCAGAGTTCAGCAGGGTCCAGCCTCACAGTTCAGCAGGGTCCACCTCAGCAGTTCAGCAGGTGTCCGCTCACCTTCACACAGGTCCACTCAGCGTCAGCAGGGGTGTCCAGCACTCAGCAGTCACCCAGGGGTCAGTCACACCAGTCCACCTCACAGTGCAGTGTCCAGCCCAGCAGTCACAGGTGTCCAGCCCACATCAGCAGGTGCCACCTCACAGATCAGCAGGTGTCCAGCCTCAGCAGTTCAGCAGGGTTCCAGCCTCAGCAGTTCAGCAGGGTGTCCAGCCTCAGCACACAGGGTCCACTCCAGCCACCAGCAGCAGTGTCCAGCCTCAGCAGTTCAGCAGGGTGTCCAGCCTCACATAGCAGTTCCCTACGTCAGGGGTGTCCAGCCTCAGCAGTTCAGCAGGGTGTCCAGCCATCAGCAGTTCAGCAGGGTGTCCAGCCTCAGCAGTTCAGCAGGGTTCCAGCCTCAGCAGTTCACAGCCACCACAGCAGGGTGTCCACCTCAGCATTCACAGCCACCGCCAGGGTAGTCCAAGCCACCTCAGCAGTTCAGCAGGGGTCCACCTCACAGTCGCGGTGCCAGCTCAGCAGTTCAGCAGGGGTGTCAGCCTCAGCAGTTCAGCGGGGTGTCAGTCACGTTCAGCAGGGGTGTCCAGCTCAGCGTTCAGCAGTGTCCAGCCTCAGCAGTCAGCAGGGTGTCCAGCCTCAGCAGTTCAGCAGGGGTGTCCAGCCTCAGCAGTTCAGCAGGGGTGTCCAGCCTCAGCAGTTCAGCAGGGGTGTCCAGCCTCAGCAGTTCAGCAGGGGTGTCCAGCCTCAGCAGTTCAGCAGGGGTGTCCAGCCTCAGCAGTTCAGCAGGGGTGTCCAGCCTCAGCAGTTCAGCAGGGGTGTCCAGCCTCAGCAGTTCAGCAGGGGTGTCCAGCCTCAGCAGTTCAGCAGGGGTGTCCAGCCTCAGCAGTTCAGCAGGGGTGTCCAGCCTCAGCAGTTCAGCAGGGGTGTCCAGCCTCAGCAGTTCAGCAGGGGTGTCCAGCCTCAGCAGTTCAGCAGGGGTGTCCAGCCTCAGCAGTTCAGCAGGGGTGTCCAGCCTCAGCAGTTCAGCAGGGGTGTCCAGCCTCAGCAGTTCAGCAGGGGTGTCCAGCCTCAGCAGTTCAGCAGGGGTGTCCAGCCTCAGCAGTTCAGCAGGGGTGTCCAGCCTCAGCAGTTCAGCAGGGGTGTCCAGCCTCAGCAGTTCAGCAGGGGTGTCCAGCCTCAGCAGTTCAGCAGGGGTGTCCAGCCTCAGCAGTTCAGCAGGGGTGTCCAGCCTCAGCAGTTCAGCAGGGGTGTCCAGCCTCAGCAGTTCAGCAGGGGTGTCCAGCCTCAGCAGTTCAGCAGGGGTGTCCAGCCTCAGCAGTTCAGCAGGGGTGTCCAGCCTCAGCAGTTCAGCAGGGGTGTCCAGCCTCAGCAGTTCAGCAGGGGTGTCCAGCCTCAGCAGTTCAGCAGGGGTGTCCAGCCTCAGCAGTTCAGCAGGGGTGTCCAGCCTCAGCAGTTCAGCAGGGGTGTCCAGCCTCAGCAGTTCAGCAGGGGTGTCCAGCCTCAGCAGTTCAGCAGGGGTGTCCAGCCTCAGCAGTTCAGCAGGGGTGTCCAGCCTCAGCAGTTCAGCAGGGGTGTCCAGCCTCAGCAGTTCAGCAGGGGTGTCCAGCCTCAGCAGTTCAGCAGGGGTGTCCAGCCTCAGCAGTTCAGCAGGGGTGTCCAGCCTCAGCAGTTCAGCAGGGGTGTCCAGCCTCAGCAGTTCAGCAGGGGTGTCCAGCCTCAGCAGTTCAGCAGGGGTGTCCAGCCTCAGCAGTTCAGCAGGGGTGTCCAGCCTCAGCAGTTCAGCAGGGGTGTCCAGCCTCAGCAGTTCAGCAGGGGTGTCCAGCCTCAGCAGTTCAGCAGGGGTGTCCAGCCTCAGCAGTTCAGCAGGGGTGTCCAGCCTCAGCAGTTCAGCAGGGGTGTCCAGCCTCAGCAGTTCAGCAGGGGTGTCCAGCCTCAGCAGTTCAGCAGGGGTGTCCAGCCTCAGCAGTTCAGCAGGGGTGTCCAGCCTCAGCAGTTCAGCAGGGGTGTCCAGCCTCAGCAGTTCAGCAGGGGTGTCCAGCCTCAGCAGTTCAGCAGGGGTGTCCAGCCTCAGCAGTTCAGCAGGGGTGTCCAGCCTCAGCAGTTCAGCAGGGGTGTCCAGCCTCAGCAGTTCAGCAGGGGTGTCCAGCCTCAGCAGTTCAGCAGGGGTGTCCAGCCTCAGCAGTTCAGCAGGGGTGTCCAGCCTCAGCAGTTCAGCAGGGGTGTCCAGCCTCAGCAGTTCAGCAGGGGTGTCCAGCCTCAGCAGTTCAGCAGGGGTGTCCAGCCTCAGCAGTTCAGCAGGGGTGTCCAGCCTCAGCAGTTCAGCAGGGGTGTCCAGCCTCAGCAGTTCAGCAGGGGTGTCCAGCCTCAGCAGTTCAGCAGGGGTGTCCAGCCTCAGCAGTTCAGCAGGGGTGTCCAGCCTCAGCAGTTCAGCAGGGGTGTCCAGCCTCAGCAGTTCAGCAGGGGTGTCCAGCCTCAGCAGTTCAGCAGGGGTGTCCAGCCTCAGCAGTTCAGCAGGGGTGTCCAGCCTCAGCAGTTCAGCAGGGGTGTCCAGCCTCAGCAGTTCAGCAGGGGTGTCCAGCCTCAGCAGTTCAGCAGGGGTGTCCAGCCTCAGCAGTTCAGCAGTGGTGTCCAGCCTCAGCAGTTCAGCAGGGGTGTCCAGCCTCAGCAGTTCAGCAGGGGTGTCCAGCCTCAGCAGTTCAGCAGGGGTGTCCAGCCTCAGCAGTTCAGCAGGGGTGTCCAGCCTCAGCAGTTCAGCAGGGGTGTCCAGCCTCAGCAGTTCAGCAGGGGTGTCCAGCCTCAGCAGTTCAGCAGGGGTGTCCAGCCTCAGCAGTTCAGCAGGGGTGTCCAGCCTCAGCAGTTCAGCAGGGGTGTCCAGCCTCTCCCTTGCGGCCCCTGCCAGGAACTGTTCGAGACTCATACGCCAACTGATAACGGATTCCATACTTGGCACGAGTCTCAGCTGAGGGTAGAATGGCGCTTTAAACCTTCCTGCGTCCATGATGTGTGCTGGCTGCTACTTGTTTATATTGTTATATTAAGCTACTGTTGGGGAAGTGAGGTGTGGTAGGACCAGATAATGGTGGTGGTGGTTGTGGTAGTGGAGAACACGGCAGGACAGGGGGATAATGACAGCGGTGGTGGATGCGGTGGAAAGTGATGGTTCATAGAGGAGGATAGATTGAGTGGGTGGCCACCCACGGTGCTTGTAGCTGGGAGCCGGGCCGCCCACATGATCATTACTGCCGACCCTGCCACCCACCCACCACCAGTGCACAGGATGCTGCCAATGGTGGCTGCCCTCTCCTGGGCTGTCCGACCGCTGCTGCACACCTGTTTGATGGACGCATGCCACTCTGCCACTTTACTTCCCGGCAGTCAACTGAGCCACACTCGCTGACCACTGATACACGCCAGGCATGACGGTGTAGGTGGACGTGACTGCCACCAGTGTAGGTGGGCATGACTGCCACCAGTCATGAAGGTGTAGACAGACAGAGCTGCCACCAGTGTAGGTGGGCTATCGTATGATAGCCACCAGTCATGAGGGTGTAGGTGGACATGACCGCCACCAGTGTAGGTGGACACGATGACTAGATCATACTGAGTTGGACGACTTAACCCTTGAGTACGATGACTGAAGGCGTCGTCTTACTCAATAGGTAAACTCTCCCAGCCACTCTGTGAGTTCCACCAATTATAACGTAGTTTGAGGAAGAATAATTTAGCTGTAACTTTTGGTATGTATCAGCACACCTGAATAGCCGCAGGGGCCACTGTCTTGATTCAGTTCCTCTTTTGATATCTTGCTGAATCAGTATGTGATCAACTTTGATATCTTGCTGAATCAGTATGTGATCAACTTTGATATCTTGCTGAATCATTAAGTGATCAACTTTGATATCTTGCTTAATCAGGAAGTGATTAACTTTGATATCTTGCCTAATCAGGAAGTGATCAACTTTGATATCTTGCCTAATCAGGAAGTGATCAACTTTGATATCTTGCCTAATCAGTAAGTGATCAACCTTGATATCTTGCCTTATCAGGAAGTGATCAACTTTGATATCTTGCCTAATCAGAAGACGATCATTTTTGTGTTTGTTTTTCTGTTGTAGATCTACAACCTTAGGTTCAAAGGACATCACGGACCGCAAAGCTCGGTTGAAAATGGGAGGAGAGATATCTTGCGTTGTTGTTAAAAGTTACGATGCCACTTGACGCAACACCTTGTTAGTTAGGACATCGCTTATTTCCAAGAATCGGTGACTGAAATTCCAATCGTATTAGTAAGTTTTAATACAGTATGTTGTGTGGCAGGTGAGGGAGCTGGGGTCAGTTCAGGGGATGTATTATGACCTCCCACGCGCCGACTGGCCTACCACACGTCGCTCTGTGTGAACGTGGTCTTCGTTCGTTCATTGAAGACGTTATAGGTAAGGTCGTGTTGCATGGGAGAGTTACGTCTCGATCCCCGGCCATGATACAGGTAACATATCTAAGGCTAAGTTATATAAGAGTCAGCTGGGCATTAAGTTTCCAGTGATCGCCAGCTCAATGGATGAAGCTTCATGGGAAATGATGATAATGTTTTTCTTGAAAGCATTTAGTTACTCTTTAGACTGGGAGGGTGATGGGGGGGGGGAGGGGAGGGTGTCGCCGAGGGAGTGTTCAGGGAGTGTTCATAACCCACACTGACCCTGTACACTACCACAACCATTGGTGAGCTACATAATGACCCTGTACACTACCACAACCATTGGTGAGCTACATAATGACCCTGTACACTATCACAACCATTGATGAGCTACATAATGACCCTGTACACTACCACAACCATTGGTGAGCTACATAATGACCCTGTACACTACCACAACCATTGGTGAGCTACATAATGACCCTGTACACTATCACAACCATTGATGAGCTACATAGTGACCCTGTACACTACCACAACCATTGATGAGCTACATAATGACCCTGTACACTACCACAACCATTGGTGAGCTACATAATGACCCTGTACACTATCACAACCATTGATGAGCTACATAGTGACCCTGTACACTACCACAACCATTGGTGAGCTACATAATGACCCTGTACACTATCACAACCATTGGTGAGCTACATAATGACCCTGTACACTATCACAACCATTGGTGAGCTACATAATGACCCTGTACACTACCACAACCACTGAGAATGACTGAACCATCTAGGCATGCTCGCTCTCTGAGGTGCTGACGAGACAGACATATGAAAATCTACGACAGGAAAATCCAAGATGAGAAGGTTTCGTGTGTTGAGACTGCGTGCGCAGGTAACTGTAAATACCCAGAGCCATGTACTTGAAGTGGTCATTACCCGCTACTGTGAGGGTCGTGATGCAGCAGTTAGCCCGTACCTGACCAGCCAGGTTGTTGGAGTGATTTATACGTCATACAATTATGGCCCGCCTTACACGGTGGGGTCAGCTCGTACAGTTCTCAGTGTGAATTATTATTATTATGCGTAGATATTCCCAGGCACATTAGATTAACCCGTACAGTCCAGCGAGCGGTTGTGTGAGATAGATCACCCAGTAGCTGGTCCCGCAGGAGTAAACTCGATATGTTAAGTACGATGCTGTCGGTCGACTGGCCACACAGTACCATGGACAACCTGCCTGACCAACTTAAACCCATAAAAAGGAGGACGTTTGGTAGTTGGTCTTGCAATGTACACTTGAGAGAGGCTTAAAAGGGGGTTGTGGTGGGTAGGACTACGGGCCGCGTACACGAACAACCTAATTGACCAGATCGACCAAGTTTGGTCCTAGACCGAGGTATGTAGGTACAGGGACCTCCAAGACCAAGTGTAGGTACAGGGACCTCCAAGACCAAGTGTAGGTACACGGGCCTTCAAGACCAAGTGTAGGTACACGGGCCTTCAAGACCAAGTGTAGGTACACGGGCCTTCAAGACCAAGTGTAGGTACACGGGCCTTCAAGACCAAGTGTAGGTACACGGGCCTTCAAGACCAAGTGTAGGTACACGGGCCTCAAGACCAAGTGTAGGTACACGTAAAGTAACGTATACTTACAAGACTCTCTTGCCCATTAGAGCCAGTCAGTCTTCCAGTCGTGTGTGTGTGTGTGTGTGTGTGTGTGTGTGTGTGTGTGTGTGTGTGTCCCTGATAACATGAAACCTCACAGCATCTTAGACCCCTTCCTCCCCTGTAAGTGGCCTTCCTTTCCAGCGCTGGTTTAGCGTTGTATGAAAAAAGAAATAGATAAATAAGATACAAAAGATTCACGACCGGTGTTTCCGCCAGGGGGTGTGTGGAGGTGGGGGAATCTGTGGTCTTCACCTTCCACAACCTGAGAGCGCACGCAACATCGTCTTTCCTCTCAACATAAGTTTGTCTGTAGCGACATCTGTGTCCACGTCGGGCTGTCCCGCTCCGGTCACTCCCCCACAGGACCTTCTCGCCTCCTTGCCTTCCCTCCCTCCCTCCCTCACGCCAGGGACGCTTTACAATAACACAAAAGATGCTTTCGCTTGGCTGAGGGGACGAGCGACCGTATCCAGTCGAGGAGGAGATCTCGCGTTGTTGTGTCCACTGTCGACCGTAACGGTTGAGTGGACCAGCAACCCAGGCTTGGTGTCCCCCTCCAACACACACACACTGTTCTCTGTCTCGCTACATTAACAGCGTTCAACTTGTCAGCGAACGTGACTTACACGATGGTGTGGGGGGCTACCTAGAGGTTACTGTTGACTCTCTCTCTCTCTCTCTCTCTCTCTCTCTCTCTCTCTCTCTCTCTCTCTCTCTCTCTCTCTCTCTCTCTCTCTCTCTCTCTCTCTCTCTCTCGCCTCATTTTTTTGTTTTCCAGTCTCCCTCTGTCATGGTGTGTGCCGTCGCCTGGCCGGCCACATTGTCAACATACATTTGTTTGCCGCCCATCTCTCTCTCTCTCTCTCTCTCTCTCTCTCTCTCTCTCTCTCTCTCTCTCTCTCTCTCTCTCTCTCTCTCTCTCTCTCTCTCTCTCTCTCTCTCTCTCTCTCTCTCTCTCTCTCTCTCTCTCTCTCTCCTTCAGGGTAGATGAGAGTTATCAGTCACGTCACCTTCAGTGTTCATCACAAATATAGGATATTTATTTCCGACATTTGAGCAAAAAAAAAAAAGAAAGAGAAAGTCTGTGTTTGTTATGTTGCCCATGATGCGTGTCAGAGTGGACCTATATATACGTCTGGTCGGGGGTCTACCGCTTACAAAAGACAAAAAAAAAGTTTCGAAATAATTTCTCAGACTGCGGCGCCTCACAGATTGTAGATGGAAACACCAATATTGGTTTTAGCCTTTGTTGGCACCAAGTATGGGTCATGTTGGCGGTCATCACGTAGTGCAAATACTGGGGCGGCGGCCTGTAACACTTGCTCACATCTCTGAGTCTGGCCTCAAGACGGCCGGCCAGCATCTACACCACAGTCCCCTCCTGCAGCAGACGTACGCCACAATGATCCACCTCCGTCAGGAAGGTGGGTCGACTGACCCCTTATCTCATAGTTCCTTCTCAACGCCTCGTCTGCTGACTGTAGCCACTGAGAACTCACACTCGACACAGAGATCACACTAGATGGAGGTGCCCCTACGCCAGGCGTAAGTGTCTTATACTCCAGACTGATATCTCATGCTACAGCCTTATATATCACTCTAGACCTAGACGTCTCCCCCCTGGCACAGACCTGGTGCTGGAGTTAGACGTCTCACGCTAGATGGTGACGCCTCGCTAGATGTACGTGTGACGTGCAAGTCACAACGGTGTGTATGATAACATGTCTCAAGCTGACGTGATTCATGGCTTTCATGAACTTCCCCACCGGACTCTGCCGACCTGTCGTCCGACGAGATCCTCCTCCTCCAGTCTCATGCTTACCTGAGTCTCCGTTACCCTCCTTCCTGCACCGGCGCACAGCTCTGCCTGTCCCCTGGCGCGTTACCCTCCCTCCCCCCCCCCAGCTTCCTCCCAGGCCACCTGGACCCCAGGTGTCCGCGGTAAGGTTGCAGCTCACAACAGGTTCATTAAGTTAGTGTCTTGAAGGCCAGGCAGGTGTGAGTTGCGCTTAGATTCGTCCCTGGCAGACATGCTCCTCCATAACTGCTGCTCTCCTCCCTCTTATCCCAACATTTCCTTACTTATTTACCTGTCAATTATACTTCCCTAGATCTGTCCTCTTCAGACCTGTCCTCCGTAGACCTGTCTTTCACGAACCTGTCCCGCAGACAGACGTCTCGTCGTATTCATCCCTCCAGACCCGTCACTTGAGGCATGGTCTTAACACCTCCATCCCAGACGTGTTTCCCCAGACTTCTTCCTCTGTTCTACCCTAATGTTCCTCCTCTACGGTAACGTCTTCCTCTACGCCTGTCGTCCCTTCTCTGACTCATTACCATTCCCAACCTCGGGGTCTGGACGCTACCCAGACCCCGGAGTTTAGGGTGGCGTTACTTCGTCATAAATCATCAGGTCTTGTGTTGTCTGGCTATTTCGTGTACTGTCCTCCAGCAGATAACCTCGTCATAAACCATCAGGTCTTGTGTTATCTGGCTTTCCCATGTACTATCCTCCAGCAGATAACCTCTTTATAGACAATTAGATTGCTTGTTATCTGGCTTTCCCATACACTGTCTTCATTACTCAGATTCAACTTACGAAATCTACAACCCTTGAGTTCCTCTTCTGCCCAGACTTAACCTGCCAGATCTACAACTCCTCTGGTCTCCCCTTCTGTCCCAGGCCTCGCCTGGATGCCGGGATGTCTTGATCAATAGCCTGTGTATCCTGATATATTCGGGGATGTTCTTTACGCGAGAGGACCTGCGTCCAGCGGATGGCGTTGGCTGGGAAGCGTTGTTCATCGTGTTAGTTAGACCAAGGCTCCAGTTATGATCACGTGCCAGGTTTTTGCTAAACGCTTTCAGAGAGGCGGGTGCGAAGGGGAACTTAGGTATGGGATTGTGTCCCGTTAGTGTGTGAGGTAGAGATTATGAATGTCTGGCGGTTGTTAAGAGCAATGTTTCTTTTCTTAGCCTTGGAAACCCAGCAATTTATGATTTATAACTGAAGCTCTTTTAACTTAAGCCTGGCTGATGGCTGTCACATAACTGTTAGATGAAGTTATAAAATCTTGCTTGAGAAAGAAGAGGAGCGAATATACGGGGAAGGTCGGGGGTCCAGGTGCTTACAAGACTCGTCGACCAAGAAGTGACTGAAGAACTGTGTGCCAGAAGCTGGAAGTATTGAAGAATCTGCAGGTGAAGATCTCACGCCACGTGAGCCAGACATGCATGGTGGAGGGAAGTTAGTTAGGGAAGTGATGAAGACGAGGGAGGAGGCCAGTTCATGCAGGCCTGAGATGTAACGGGATTGGTAACAAACGAGATAAGAAGACTTGAGCCAGAAGGCCAGGATCTGTGAGAGGACCTCGCTTGTCCTGCCACCAACCCTGGACATCATAGTCAAGTGATGTCTTCCAGGTGGCGGGCGGGGCAGGAAAGGTTTTGACGTCGTTTGAGTACCTTCTGCCCGAAGCACTGGAAACCATGGTTAGCCTGCCCGCCGCCAGTCACCTGACCCAGTATAAGCAGTTATTATATACGTAAGCAAAGTGATAAAGGCTGATAACGATGTTTCTCCAAAAGTAAATTAATATTCGCACACACCACACTAACTCATCCTTGTGTCTCCAGTGTGGTTAGGTACAGACTGTGTGTCTCTCTTTCTTATCGCCTCCGTATTTGAGTCGTGTGTCATCTCAAGCACGTCGGAGCCACTTCCCGAGCTCGTAAGAAATGTACTGAATGTGTGTATGTTTTGTCCAGGTTTGGCCCGCCATACACGAAATGATATTGTCCCTCATTCTGTGTGTGTGTGTGTGTGTGTGTGTGTGTGTGTGTGTGTGTGCGTGTGATGTTACTGTGTGTATGTGTATCCACTGGTCCTTGTTTATGTGCATGATATTACTATTCTGTGTATATAGGAAGAGAAGTTTACATTCGTGTGTGTGTGTGTGTGTGTGTGTGTGTGTGTGTGTGTGTGTGTGTGTGTGTGTGTGTGTGTGTGATGTTACTGTGTGTATGTGTATCCACTGGTCCTTGTTTATGTACATGATATTACTATTCTGTGTATATAGGAAGAGAAGTTTACATTCGTGTGTGTGTGTGTGTGTGTGTGTGTGTGTGTGTGTGTGTGTTGTTTCGTGAGTGTGGGCTGGAGTGTAGATGTAGTATCAAGGGAAGGTTTATACTGCATGCTAATGCTGGTGTGTCAGTGGTGTGTGAGGTGGCGCCTGTAACGTGTGGCCAGACCTTGTGTATTTAGCTTGCCTTACTGGGAGCAGATGGAGACATTACTCTCCCGGCCGCCCTCCCTCCAAAACAGGGAGGTTGGAGGGGCCTGGGTGGCTATTAGCCTTGAAGGGTTGGTGTTGGTGGTGCCACCCCGTCGTGTGAAGGGGAGGAGGATCTGCCGTAGTCTTTACTGTGGTAATGGGTAATGGGTGGTTGTGGTGTGTGGTGAAGGGTGCGGCAGGAGGAGGTCTAGTGAGGCGAGTCCGCCACCATCTGAGGCAGGTGGAGAGGGGGGGGGTAGGCCACCTTAGGACTCAGACAGGTGGAAGGGAGTCAAAAGTCATTCCACCTTGAGACTGAGGGACACACACACACACACACACACACACACACACACACACACACACACACACACACACACACACCTCACTATCACCCATCCATGCACGTGCTCGCACCTTCTGCTCATCCTCACGCACACTACCGCGTGTCTGAGATCCTCTTTAATCATGCATGACTCGCACGTGCTCAGCCACGAGCGTGTGCATTCACGTGCCGACCTCAGCCATGACCTGCGCGGGGGTCAGAGCCCGGTGTTGGCCGTGTGTGGAGGGAGGGTTGTGAAGGTGCGCTTGTGTCACGCTCCCTCACTGTGGACGATGGGTTGTAAGTGTGTATGATAACCACCATTATCAAACTGTAAGTCAGCCACAACCCAGCTCTAACAATGATAATGATGATAATGATAATAATAATAATAATAATAATAATAATAATGATAATGATAATAATAATAATAATAATAATGATAATGATAATGATAATAATAATAATGATAATAATAATAATAATAATAATAATAATAATAATAATAATAATGATAATGATAATAATAATAATAATGATAATAATGATAATAATAATGATAATAATTATTATAATGAGCTGGCACCAGTGTGTATATCATTACCCATTTAATATAACGGTCTCTACTTCAATATTAAATGGAATCAGATTATAAAAATCCTTTTGTCATTTTTACGTCAGCCAAGACAGCTTGCACCAGGAACCTGTTTCAGAAACTTCCATCAGGAAAAAAAGATATATTCTTATAAGAAACTCCAATAATTCAGTAGATGGAAAAGGATTTAAATCATCTGCAATTACTTAAGTATCTTAATACAAGAAAATCATAATAATTATCTTACATTCCCTGTTTGTTATAGTCGATCATGTCATGTATTTATGTGAAGTGTAGTTAAAGACAAGCATAGAAATGAACGACTTAAGTACACGGCCATTGAGTCAACAGCTTACCTGAGGAGTAGAGATATATTTTGATGGTTTTAAGTTTTTGTGATAACCTCACCACACTGTCCTGCAGTGCTCGCCAGTTTTCTCTGCTATAAGCCACTTAGTAATCACTAAGAATATGTATGTTTTAAAATGAAAGATATATTCATATGTAGTGAATGATTATTCTCTTAATACCAGTGAGAGACTAAAGTACAATGGGCTGATGGATTAAGTTAATTATCAATTATTTAAAATTTAGAACTCATTGTGTGGTGATTGGTGGATTGCCTCCAGCCAGGCGGTAAAAACATCCATTGTACAGCTACAGAAGGTACACCAGGTGGATGTGATCATTGTACAGCTACAGGAGGTACAGCAGGTGGATGTGATCATTGTACAGCTACAGAAGGTACACCAGGTGGATGTGATCATTGTACAGCTACAGGAGGTACACCAGGTGGATGTGATCATTGTACAGCTACAGGAGGTACAGCAGGTGGATGTGATCATTGTACAGCTACAGGAGGTACAGCAGGTGGATGTGATCATTGTACAGCTACAGGAGGTACAGCAGGTGGATGTGATCATTGTACAGCTACAGGAGGTACAGCAGGTGGATGTGATCATTGTACAGCTACAGGAGGTACACCGCTGCTCACGAAGGTTAGGAGATGTTGTGTTATTGAGAATATCCTGTAGTCACACTCGACAAGTAATGGACACTTCAGGTCGTCCAGGTGATGATAATGGTGACCCTCGTTAGCCTCTGGTTCGTGGAAATTGTGATAGGAGGAGGACTCGAACCCACGGACTATGGAATATGTTTTTTGGCTGGTGGTCGTCTTCTTCCCGGTGAGAACTCGGTGTTGCGACGGCTAGCGTGTTGGCGTAGACGCGGTGTGTGACGGACGCGATCATCGCCCGCCCTCCACAGACGCGGGCCGGCGTCAGAGTGGTCAGGTATCTGGGGGAAGGAAACGTGGTGTTGATTAGGGAGGGGTTCGTGCCTCATGATGGACGCTGTGATGATTGACCAGCGTGGTGAGGGCGCAGCTGCGGAGGTCATTATTATGTACCCCGAAGGCAACGATGCTCATGTGATACGTCATACGATGGTTCAGTCTCCGGATGGCTCAGTAGCAGGCGTCGCTGAAGGTACTGGTGACTTCACGACTTCCATTAAGTGATGTTAGTAATGCTCAGTGCAGGTGTTGACGTCACCGATGTACACTTCAAACTACAGGCGAATATCACTTTTGGAAACGTACAGAGTCGAGTCATGGAACGTAAGATTTGAAAGTAGAAAAAAATGTAGAATATTTTTCCCCTCACACACACACCGTTCTATTGCTACTGTAATGCGAGTGTCTCTGGCACGAGAAATTGTCTTACTTATCAAGAGTCAAAAGAAATTTCTCTCTCTCTTTTGGGAGGTTGATTTTGTAGATGAAGTGCGGAGCGGAACTGTGAAGATTTCACTGCTGGAGGAGTGCAGGTCGATGCGTGTGAGGGAAGGATCAGGTCACCAGCGGGTGTAGGGAGTCACTCAGGAAGTTGTTAGATGTGTTTTGTGTGGCGTGTGAGGTGGCCGGGCAGGCATCATGTGTGACAGGTGCACCATCAGGCACAACAGGAGATAGGCAAAGTGTTGGTCTTGACCACAGACAAGTGCAGGGCTGCGCGATCAACGTAGCCCAGCACGTGATCGTATTGTGAAGACTCTTCATGCAGGAACCTTCTGCCGCCTCGCACATGAAGACGTTTAGCAAGGGAATTTGATCGTCCTTCAAGTGTTGTGGAATTTATGGTTGAAACTCTTGGGGACGACGGTGCGACGCTTCAGCACCACGGTGGAGCCCTTGAACACGACGGTGCGACCTTTGAACACGACAATATGAGCCTTGAACACGACGGTGCGACCTTTGAACACGACAATATGAGCCTTGAACACGACGGTGCGACCTTTGAACACGACGGTGCGACCCTTGAGAGCGGTGGTACAGGATGATAGCGTGACCCTAAGACTGAACCCTCAGGTATAGGTCAAAGGTCATGTCCTCCTACCCAAGGGTCGCGCCCTCCTGCTGCAGGAGTTAAACGCGATTAAACGGTGTGCATATGATTATCCTGACGATGTCTTTTGATAAGACGTAAAACAGAAGGAAACCTCTGCTGTGTTGCGCTCCAACATGGCACCCACAACACAGCACACCCTACTGCACGGGTCGCCTCACTGACCCTTCCAAATCCTCTTAAATTAATTAAGATTTTTCTGCGTGGCAAGGCATTTTATTTCCTCATTGCTTGTATTGGTAATAATATAAACAGACGAATTGCATATCAGCCAGTAACGGAAATATAACATACAAGTGTTAGATAAAGTGTTGGATGGATCCCTGTGATGGAGTGGTTGGTGGTCCTGGCCATCATGCATGCATAGCGTCGAACTCGCATTGGTTCGAATCCTGGTTACGGCAGTCGGTCTGCAGTCAACCTAGCTCTTCATCATCTTCAACCAGCTGGTCGATGAATCAAATACCCGGCTTGAGTTAGAATATATATATATATATATATATATATATATATATATATATATATATATATATATATATATATATATATATATGTAGCGTTGATGAGATGGCCTTGTTTAGTGCATTCAGCCGCCCGTGCCGCCTCAGTTAACGTAGGAAAAAATAAAAATATTAGATAGAACCACAAGGGTTGAGGCTGGGTGTTCATTAGTGTGCTGGAGATGTGTGTATTCATCAAGCAGTCACGTCACTGTGCCAGAAACTGGGACTCTGAACACCCTAGCAATTATGTAGACGGAGGCACACACACACACACACGCTAGAGAGAACCGACTGTTGCCACACATTGAGGGGATGTGCGTAATTCGTCTGAACGTTGCTCTTGTGAGAGGGAAAGAGTGACCCTAACTTCGCCATCTCCTTGTGTTTTAGAAACTTCCCGACGCTGCTTGCAGGAGCGCGGAGCCTTCTCCCTGACGATTATGTGTTCGTCATGTCCAAGTAGAAGCGCTGCCGGAGATGAATTGCTTCGTGCGTGAGCAGAGGAGAATGAAGAAGCAACGTACAGTGTTGACTGGGTGTTAGGTGTTATGACGCTTGTTAAGCTGGGATGGCTCGCGCTGGCCAGACTGGGGTCCACATACCACGTCCTCCAGACATAAACATATAGATCATGTCTTCCATTACGGGAACAATGGCCTCGCCTCACTCTACTGCCGCGCTGTAATAAACTACTGTAGTAAATGATCGCTGGACATAAAGCGGGTGAGGGACTTAATGCCCGAGTCCCGGCCATCAATCATGTCACCGCCTTTGCCAGCCGTACGAGTGTTTAATATCCAGTACGAGAATGATAACATTATCGCCTGGGGGTGCGGCAGCGCAAGGGTCGCTGTGGCTCGGGTTGCAGGACACTGATGGTGTGAGATGGACCAAGGCCCCAGCACGGACCCCACCAACGTGTATGTCACAGCAGCAGTTCATCTTGTGCTGTGTGGCGAGGGCAGTTCATCTTGTGCTGTGAGACTAACACAGCGTAAGCTGTAGCAGGATACTGTTAAAACCAGTT
Source organism: Panulirus ornatus (assembly GCF_036320965.1). Taxonomy (NCBI): domain Eukaryota; kingdom Metazoa; phylum Arthropoda; class Malacostraca; order Decapoda; family Palinuridae; genus Panulirus; species Panulirus ornatus. The sequence goes on from NC_092285.1 coordinate 13,792,347, forward strand.
TGGCATCGCCTTACTCCACGACTTGTTCGTAATGTACTCCCTCATAGCCTTATAATCACCTTACTCATTATAACCTGGCTGACACCGTGTATAGGCCAACGTAACATAGCAGAGTCTTTCGTAAGATAACATAGCCAGTTGGAGGAGTGGGTCTCATCATGCCGGAAGTAGACAGACATCTGAAGGAAGTTGAATAGATATCCGAGTCTGGTCTGGTAACTGGTCATGAAGGAGGTTCATGGAGAAATGAGATTAATTCAACCTATTTTCTCATGGTCTTACGTGTGGAGGGGTTGAACACGTGACCGTTCATAACGGTGGTGGGAGCCGTATTGTCATCACACTTGTGTGTTACATTCGCTTTAACAAGGTCAGACATTATGGAGGCCGTTGGAGAAGAAGAAAAAAAGGAATATTTTATAAAGTTGATATCATAAACAGTTAATTAAATTATACTACATTATTGTTTTGTGTCAAAATGCTCTGGCGCTGTTTTTGATTAATTACATTATGGTGGATGTTTTATACATGGCTAACTCCGTGGTATTGTCGCTCATTACCCGTCCTGCTGGAATGTTTACATCGTTGTACCGCGCGTTACCACTGAAGCTATCCTCTTGCACATCTAGTTTTGGATCAGATCATTTTAAGCCTGCGACACACACACACACACACACACACACACACACACACACACACACACACACACGGCCTCCGTGGTGTATTGGTTAACGTTACTGCCCATGAGCCAACACGGGCCGGCATGGATTCGAATCCTGGGCGCGGCAGTCGGCCCACACTCACCCTAGATCTTCATCCTCCCCAACTGAGCTGGACGATGAATGGGTTGCTGGTCTAGGCTGGGTGCGTGTGATGGACCGTGATGATATTACAGACACGACGGTAAGAGAAACATCCCATAGTTTACGACACTGTCGTAAGGAAGTCGTAGGATGGGAATGCGTCAGGACAGCGTTCAAACCGTCGGCCAGTAAAACTCAGTGTAGGGTCATCGTGATACATGACTTCCATCATTGAACGCTACGTCTGTGAGTGAGTTTTAACAAGTTCAGAAGTTGTCTTTTGAAGCTTCAGTCTGGTCGACTGATATCAAAGAGAAGGATTTGGTGACGCTGGAGTGGTGTGTGTGTGTGTGTGTGTGTGTGTGTGTGTGTGTGTGTGTGTGTGTGTGTGGGTGTACACATTGGTCATGTTGTAAGAAACGGTGAATTAAGGAACATCACAGGAATGAAACTCTGGATAAGGCAACAGTTGAAGAGTTTGGCAGCTTCAGTGTAAAATATTTACAGACTTCCCCGTTGTTAAGTGCTAATTTGTCTGGTGACAGCCAAGAATATTTACGACCATAGTTAGAGCAATTAGGCAAAGCCAAGATAAGCAGTAGAAAGTGATGACAGCACCAGAGTAAGCTGTACACAAGTGGTGGCAGCACCAGAGTAAGCTGTACACAAGTGATGACAGCACCAGAGTAAGCTGTACACAAGTGGTGGTAGCACCAGAGTAAGCTGTACACAAGTGGTGGCAGCACCAGAGTAAGCTGTACACAAGTGGTGGCAGCACCAGAGTAAGCTGTACACAAGTGGTGGTAGCACCAGAGTAAGCTGTACACAAGTGGTGGTAGCACCAGAGTAAGCTGTACACAAGTGGTGGCAGCACCAGAGTAAGCTGTACACAAGTGGTGGCAGCACCAGAGTAAGCTGTACACAAGTGGTGGTAGCACCAGAGTAAGCTGTACACTAGTGGTAGCAACACCAGAGTAAGCTGTACACAAGTGGTGGCAGCACCAGAGTAAGCTGTACACAAGTGGTGGCAGCACCAGAGTAAGCTGTACACAAGTGATGGCAGCACCAGAGTAAGCTGTACACAAGTGGTGGCAGCACCAGAGTAAGCTGTACACAAGTGATGGCAGCGCAGATGACGGCAGATAAGAAGGAACAGTGTTGGTGGGGTGTGGTGAAGGTAGGCAACATGAGCGACGAGTGTCGCTGGGACCAGGCCCTTGTCATCGTCCTGGACCTAACCAGAGATGAGAATATTATTACTGATACGTAAAGACCCAAGTGAGAGGAGGAGGGATGTAGCTGGGAGAGGTAGAGAGAGGCTCAGTAGTGAGAGGGAGGGATGGAAGGTCGGAGCAATACGGTGGAGGGTGGAGGGAAAGATATGGGTGGAGGGATACTTGGGCGAGTGGAAGAACATAGTGCAGGTGGAGGGACACCGTGACAGGTGGAGAACTACGTGGAGTGAGGAGACGTAGGACAAGTGGATGGTGGTCATGGCAGCCTCCACCCAGCCTGCAGACTTGGTGGCCCTACCCAGGAGACACCATGCCCGCCAACCCTAATTGCTTGGCCCAACCTTTGTGTTGCGAGCAAGTAATTGCATTTGGCAGGTTGATTAGGGTTCCACTTGGGAATTATGGGCGATTAGAGCCTTTGATGAAGGCTTGTCGAGGCAGAGATTAAAAGATCATTCTCTGTTCCTCTCATTACCAGGTGTTGTTACTGTTTCCTCTTTGTAGGTGAGGCTGGAGGGTTCTCTCTCTCTCCTCGCCCCATCATCCATGGCTGGGTGGATCTAGGATGGGGATTCTCTCTCTCTCTCTCTCTCTCTCTCTCTCTCTCTCTCTCTCTCTCTCTCTCTCTCTCTCTCTCTCTCTCTCTCTCTCCCCTGGCTCTCTCCTAGGGCCCCTGCGTCCTGGGAGCCCCTCTCCTCGGGCCCCTGTGTCCTGGGAGCCCCTCTCCTCGGGCCCCTGTGTCCTGGGAGCCCCTCTCCTAGGGCCCCTGTGTCCTTGGAGCCCCTCTCCTAGGGCCCCTGTGTCCTGGGAGCCCCTCTCCTAGGGCCCCTGTGTCCTGGGAGCCCCTCTCCTAGGGGCCCCTGTGTCCTGGGAGCCCCTCTCCTAGGGCCCCTGTGTCCTGGGAGCCCCTCTCCTAGGGCCCCTGTGTCCTGGGAGCCCCTCTCCTAGGGCCCCTGTGTCCTGGGAGCCCCTCTCCTAGGGCCCACTGTGTCCTGGGAGCCCCTCTCCGTACAAGCTCTGGCTGAGGCTGAGTGCCTCAAGTCCAGTGCGTTCTCCGTGTTAGGCCAGAGTTGCGACACAAGAGATAAACTGTGGTTCAGGGGTGCACGAGGCCATTGTAAACAAAGTCACGTCATTTGTGACGTCAGTGGCAACGACTGTGTTGTGTGTTCTGCAGCCAGACACCCTCTGACCTGCTTGGGGCCAGGCTGTCTGCCTCGCCCTCTAATCTAACCCGATACTGTTGGTAAATTTCCTTCCTACCAGATGTATACCTTATTGTCCCGTACACAGAAGACTCCTAGGGGTAGTAGTCTGCTATCATAACTTTACGTCAACACCTGCAGCGGTGTGTGTGTGTGTGTGTGTGTGTGTGAGGAGAGAGAGAGAGAGAGAGAGAGAGAGAGAGAGAGAGAGAGAGAGAGAGAGAGAGAGAGAGAGAGAGAGAGAGAGAGAGAGATTAGCGAGACATGAGTGAGAGGAGGGTCTGGGTTATCTGACCACTCCTGAGAAGGCCATAAGCAGCAGGTGAGGGATGGTGGTGTGACGTCGCCACCAGACCCTCACGTAGGGCGTCCCTCCTTGCTTGATGTTTACGATCAGTGGGAAGTGAGGTCATCCCGTAACAAAGAGGTCTTGTTCCTCCCGCTCCTCGTATTCCCAGCTCGACGTGAAGCGGTAAGTTGGAGGGGTAATTGAGAACGTTTAGTGAGATCAATCTCTTCGTTCTTCCGGCCATTGGCACACCGCAAGACCCAGTTGTTTCACGCTGGTGAGACCGGGTGGTACGAGATGTGGGTGAGGGAGACAATGCACACGTCCCTACCTTCCTCACCCTCACTCCAGGAAATATTAGAATATTTCTTTTATTTTGTGATTAACATGACTTTTATTGAAGACTGGAAGTGTAAATTGTAAAAGGTAAACTTCACTTCATATTTTGTTCATACTTTTTATATTGTCAATATTTGTACAGTTTCGCCAAATAAGCGGTGTGTGTGTGTGTGTGTGTGTGTGTGTGTGTGTGTAGTTATTATTCAATCAACTTTGCTTGCAATCATCGTACGGGCACAGGTTATTGCGGGTGTGCAAGCACTGGGTCACCCGTTCAACGTTTTCCATTCCCGTCTTGTTTACAGTATCTGCGTGACGTCAGAGTATCTTCCGTGTTGTTTATGTTTGCCATCTGGCCTGGCTGGGCGACCTGCTCCCCCGGCTCTGTCAGGCAGGCAGGCAGGTCGTGGGTTCTACTCACTCATCGCCTCTCCCTCCCTCCCTCCCTCACTCCTTCATGACGGCTTGTGACGACTGTTACGAGGGAAATTGATATAGAAATGTCGGGTTTACTATTTATTAACAATAAGACACTTGTTTTAAGAATTTCTGTTGTTCCAAGTGAAGGGTAAGAGGGATGACGTCTTTAGACACGTTGGCTTCACTTAACGAATGACCTTAATGTGCAAAGAGCGACAAAAACACTTATATAAGTACAGAAGTTTTTTGTTTCACTTATGAATATTGTAAGTAGGTCGAGGATGTGTATATATGTGTTGTCTTAAGAGGCTGGATTACCAGGGTCCGTCCCTGATGTTGGTTCTGTCTCTTTACTGTCCGGGTATCATGTCGGCCATTCCTGCTACTGCTTCCAGTAGTTTCCTTGTGTAGACCAACCACACGAGAGTTAGCCGTTATGGTACCTCCTCCTCCTCCTCCTCCTCTCCTCGAACAGCAAAGCTGTGGAATTCTATTCCTACTCTTTTTTTCCTCTCTTTCCACTCTCAGACGTCTGGTCACAAACACCAGGCGAGCTCTCTCTCTCTCTCTCTCTCTCTCTCTCTCTCTCTCTCTCTCTCTCTCTCTCTCTCTCTCTCTCTCTCTCTCTCTCTCTCTCTCTCTCTCTCTCTCTCTCTCTCTCTCTCTCTCTCTCTCTCTCTCTCTCTTGTAGAGATAATTTTACTTCGTGTGAAATGGTTTCGTATCTATTATACGTTAGCTCAGGCATATCAAGATAAGCTTTAAGATATCCTAGTGTGTGTGTGTGTGTGTGTGTGTGTGTGTGTGAGGGACAACACCACCGGAGTGTGAGGAATGTGTGGCAGTTCCTCCGGTGTAGCTGATGTGCGCGTTACACCCGTGTGAGCTGCGGTCGGCCGATGTCAGGAACTTGACCCAAGTTTATAACGTCGTCTCGGTAATTCCATCATTTGATCAGCCAATATATCATTTTTTTTTCTTCTTTTCATGATTTATTTGACATTCCTGACATTATTTAGATCATTCTTGTTATTTCGGACACAATCTATAATTTGTAAAACTTGTACCGATGTTCTTCATATATATATATATATATATATATATATATATATATATATATATATATATATATATATATATAGATAGATAGATAGATAGATAGAGAGAGAGAGAGAGAGAGAGAGAGAGAGAGAGAGAGAGAGAGAGATGAGGTAGATATATATAGATAGCGAGATAGTTAATATGTAGGTAGATATGAGTCAGGTGAGGATCAAACGTGTATATATAATACAGTGGGCTGGGCCGGGCTGGGCTGGGCCGGGCCGGGCCGGGCCGGGCCGGGCCGGGCCGGTATGAACAACGAGCCAGGATCGGCCGCTGTCACAAGCAGTAAACACTCGGTAAAAATGGAGGAAAAAAAGATTAATCACAGGAAATTGGAATTTTGTGGAGCGTCAGAGGAAATTCGGGAGAGCTTGTGTGTTTTTGTGGCTGTGGAGAAGACCTCCCTCCCTCCCTCCCTGGCCTCCCTCCCTCCCTGGCCTCCCTCCACTAACTGGGTGTGGGACAGTCGTCTCGCTCCCACAACACTGTTGATGTACGAATATATTAGTGGCTGGAAGATGGGAGGTGGGAGTGGTCCTGTGTGTGTGCGTCAGGTGGGTGAGGCATGGTAATTCCTGTCCTACTTGTGTATGACAGCTGGACGATCGTCCTGTGTAGTTTGGTTTTATGTATACGTTGTTATTAATGTGACGCCACGACCCGTTACGTGAGGATTCCACTGCACTCCACTCCGGGGAAGGGTAAGTTGGGCTACTTCAGGTGCAGGAATGTCCTGGATGACCCTTGCTGGTGTTAGCCTGTCAGTGGCCACACCGTGAGCGGTAATCTACCTTCAATAAAGTTGTATTATCGTCAGTAGACGGAAAAGGAGTCCATCCTTTCCCTGCTACTGACGGAAGCGCAGCCTTGAAGCTGCAGGAGCCCCATCAAGATAGTGATCCTATTGTTGTGTAGTCAAGACGAATTACATATTTACCAGTTTGTTTACCATGTCATGTGGTTTGTTTGCTGATGAGTTTAAGTAAACTGCTTTTTTTTTGTATACAATATAAGTTTAATATCTGTCTTCTGTACACATGTGATGAGTGTGCACATGAGTGTACACATGAGTGTATACATGTGATGAGTGTAGGGTGATGTTACCTTGTGATGTGTACATGTGTGTGTTGTGTTATGTTACGTCATCCCAGGATGTGTGTTATCCTTGCGTCACGTGTTGACGTTACAGCTTCACACATACAGAGAGTTTATTTGATGAAGAAAAATCATTATTGTGACAACATTTTAAAGAAGAAGGAATGTGTGGCGATGGCAAACACTTGGCATCCTGACCTGATGAACACGACGGTACGACCCTTGAACACGACCGTACGACCCTTGAGCACGTTGGTACGACTCTTGAACACGACGATACGACTCTTGAACACGACGGTACGACCCTTGAACACGACGGTATGACCCTTGAACACGCCCCCACCACCCTTTCAGATATGAAGTTACGACCCTGTCCATCATACCCAAGGGTCGTACCGTTGTGCCCAGGTGTTGAACACAGTGTCATGTCAGGGGTCGTGTGGTGGGCTTAGTAACTATGCTGCTACCAGATAATGACGTGACCTGGCAGTGCTACCAGTTAATGACATGACCTGGCAGTGCTACCAGTTAATGACATGACCTGGCAGTGCTCCCAGTTAATGACATGACCGATTAGCCCACGACTCTCCACTTAGAGTCACTTCAAATCAGAGCCAGTTAGCATCCCACCGTACATTATGGGTTAGGTTTTCCATCTTGTAAGTCTAATGTCGTACTCTGACAAGAAAATAACTCCTTAACAGCACATTTCTATGAAGACTACAAGTTAGACTCTATCTTAGATTACAGTCTGTCCGTCTGTTTGTCAGAATGGTCCCAAATGATATCGACTTCCCACGCCTCACTGCCATTATATTTTATGGGTTTCAACGCGGCTCAGTAATTTACATGCAAAGAGCTGAATGATAGTGTATCATTATTTAGCAGTTTGCCGGGACTCATGTATATGGAAGAGCCCGAAGAAGTGTTTTTAAACAGCCGGCTTGAGTGATTGATGAATGGTTGTTGTATACTGTGGTGTGCCGCCTCGTACTGGATGCTCACCTCTCTGACCTGTGGTACGCATGCGCACCACAGGTCATGTTATAACGTAATATCAGATTTACAGACATAAACAGAGCGATACAGGTCTTGAACAGTACGGTATGACCGTTCTTCATGTTGGCATAGGCTTGTACCTGACCTGTAAGGGCCAGGACCGTCTCATAACGTGACAGAAGATATGGAGGAATATGGAAAGTACTGCCATGACTGGGGTTCATCCTAGCTCTGGATACCTCACCAGCTGAACGCCGCTGTAGTTATAACGAAGGAAGACGACAACGAGGGAGCCATCGTTCTGTCAGGGTCGGTCACGTGTCGGTCACCATACTTCATAGCGTGGTTGGTCGCTTCAGTCAACCAGCGAGGGAACCAGGAGGTGATGCCGGCCCGCCAGTTCAGCTGGTCGACACGTCTGGGTTCCATGGTCTGTGCGAATGTCTCGTGTGTCATGCATTGTCACGTTCGATATATACCATACAACGAAATTCCTATAGGTCTGGTAACTGATACAGAATAATGACAAATATTAAAGAGATAATCACGAAGACTTCTGTAAATATTCAACTTTCCAGGTCGATGTATATGATCATATAAATCCCAGATTGAGTGAGCCATGTATAAAGTAACAATCTGGACGACCCTCGTCTGACGAGAAGAAGATAAGGAAGTCACTTGTATGATATTAGGGACTTCGTCTTCAACGTGTGACGGAGGTATTAAGCCAGCGCTCACCCTCGCCAGCCTATAATCTTACCAGAATCAATTTACGTGGCGCTCATAAGGAGCAGATCACAACCGCACAATCCTTCCCCAGCAACCACAGTCTCCCAGCAGGTCTTCAGAGGACGCTGACCCTTCGTCAGTAGCGGAGCGCCCCTCCAGCAGTCCCCGAGCAAGACAGCAGGTAATGAAACAAGTAGCAGCATCGTCCCCACGCCAAGGAGCCGCACGAAGATGATTTAATTGATATGTAACGAAAATGAAGCGCGTGTTTTGCTGGTTGATTGTGTGCACCGTCGCCGGGGACCTCCCCCTCCGTGGGTCACACAACCCAGGGTGTAATCATCATGTAGTGACTCCGGAGATAATGTGTGTGTGTGTGTGTGTGTGTGTGTGTGTGTTTGCTGCTTGTAATTAAGAAAGGTAAACACAGCAGTGTAGTGATACGTCTGACGCAGGTGAGTCCAGCCTAAGGCGGTGTTGAAGGCTGTTGTCGCTAGGCCGCACATGTGTAGCTGACGTGACACAAGCAAAGTTATACCCCTCCCGAGGCCATCCTGGCGGAAAAGATGAGGAACAGGGAGGGAAGGGGAGGGGAAAGAAGTGAATTCAAGCTCCTCAGGTTAGTGTAGAGCCGAGTCGTGGAAGTAGAAAGGATACAGGGAGAGGAAAAAGACAGAAGATGATTGAGAACTTCCACAGTCTTGATGAGCAGGGCAAAGTGGTGACCATGGCCAATCCTCGTGTGCTGGTCTCTACACAGAAACTATAGGAAGAAGCGCCCAGTCACGTCTCATGGGTTCAGGTCGTAGGAGCTTGGACATGTGTACACAGCTCACAAGAACAGTGATCGAAATAATACCCGTAGAACAGAGGAAGAGAAGCAACATTAGGGAGGCCAGAAACCCACCCACGAGTTACCACACACTGAATGATCCGGCGAATGAACGAAGGGAAAACACGTGTGTGTGTGTGTGTGTGTGTGTGTGTGTGTGTGTGTACGGTACTCAGGACTGACCCTGGGCAGTGGGTCAAGAGCCTGAGAGTGACCCAGGCATATGTTACACAACATCATTCACTGTTAAGCTTTCTCTCGACCTGGTGCCGGCGGGAGAGCCGTCTGACGGAGGGCCTGCACTCCTGTCGTAAAGAAAATAAAGTTACTTCTGATATCACGTCAGATGTGAGATGCCTCTAATTTCTCTGGACAGGATTGAGAAAGGCGCTGCCAGGCCTGGAAATAATGTTTACGTCGTGTAAATGGATTGGTCCCACTTACTCTAAGACTTTCTCTCCTGTACGCTCGCCACTTGGCTTGACTGACGGTTCCCCTCCCCCGCCAGAGCGGCAAGACGTGTAGCCACAGCTAACTTTTATTTCCATAAGGAAGAATGCGAATTATATTGCAAGTTAGCTCTTAAGATAATTGTCAGGTAGAGCAAGAGGATAAAGGTTAGGTAGAAGTGGGAAGACAGGCTGCAGCTTGTTAGCTACGCTTGGCTGAGGCTCGGATCAGTGAGAGAGAGAGAGAGAGAGAGAGAGAGAGAGAGAGAGAGAGAGAGAGAGAGAGAGAGAGAGAGAGAGAGAGAGAGAGTTTAGGGTAGCACACAGAAGACAATGCTAAGAGAAGGTATCCACATCGAAGGAGTTACCTGGTACAGAGCACAGGACGTGAGGTACACATGTGGGTGAGTTACGGTGTTGTGATGGTGCCCCTCAGGTCACACCCAGCCACTACCAGCCAGCAGTAGCATGGTGATCTTGGCCCACACGGCAGCACAAATATTACTGAAACGTAAACATTGCGAACTCATTACTGATTCAATGTAAACACAGACTTGGTATTAATCATATGCAGTTCCAGAGTTACTCTTTGCCGGCGAAAACTTAATTATTCATAAGTTTAATGTATTCGCTTCTTTTATTCTTAAAAGTTTAATATTATTGGAAATACTTTTTAAAAGACCAACACATGGGAAAATGAGACTCGGATGTATGAGGACGGTAATCCTGGTGTGGTGGCTAGGGTCACTTCCCTCCGACCAGCACACTAGCCATGTAGGCCGCGTGACGACGCACATGTAACCAGGTGTGTCACGTGCCGTTGGATTCTGCCTCAGTAAAGGTAATATGATTAACACTTTGTGTAGGTTGGGTGTGTGCGTCTACATGCTGACCATGATGACGGATCGCTTGTGTGTAGAATGTTGCCTCTCTGGGGGAAGAGGATCTCCGTAGATGATGAACTGTTGTGGGTTCTGCATGTATGTATCATGTTCACCTTGTTCAGTAAGGAAGGTTCTCAAGGGAGGTGTTGTTCATGTTGGTAGGGAGTGACCTGCCGCTGCCACAATAGAAGTGGAAAGTTTGATTTGAGAGAATGATCAGGCGATCATGTTGTTGTTGGTAACATTATTGTTGTACTGGTTAGCACTGGGACACAGTGCCCCTTCAAGACAACACTACGTACGCCCCTTGAACACGACGCGACGACCCGTCGGTATCATGTCTTGATCCTTGACCTGACCCTTAAACGGTTAGGTCAGGGTGCACGCCATCGATCGAGGATCGTACCGTCATGGTACAATGGGTTAAGAATGCAGTATAAGATCTGCAGGTATGCGGTGTAGTATACATAAAGTGTCACTGATATACCCACCCACACTGCTGACACAAGACATCATGGTGCAGTGACCTTGAGGTAGGGACGTGGGCGGGGTCTGTACACGGGTCTGGGCTGTCATAACCAAGTGGTGTGTGTGTGTGTGTGTGTGTGTGTGTGTGTGTGTGTGTGTGTGTTGTGAGGGTGAGGCTAGGACGCCAGGGGTCAGGTAACTCCTTAATGGTCACACTTACATTGGCGAGCATAGCCCAGCCCACCAGGGGGGTCAGGCGGCGCCCACTCCGGCTTACATGGTCTGCCACCTTGTCTCTCCTCTGGTCTGCGTTTGTCGTATGTTCGTATGGGCCGCATGCTCTGTGGTCTGTCCTGTGGTGGTCTGTGGGACTCAAGTCCTGAGGTGGGCCTACATGTTACGTGGTCTGCGGGACTCGAGGGCTGTAGTGGGCTTGATTGTTCTGTGGTCTACTCTGTAGTGGTCTGTGGGACTCAAGTGTTGTGGTGGGCCTGCATGTTACGTGGTGTGTGGGACTGTCGTGGTCTGTAGGACTGTAGTGGCCTTCGTGAGAGCATGGGTGTTATATAATCAGAGAGACACAGCTAGTACAGGTTGGGTCCTCGATGAATAGACCAGATTAACCTAATCCTATAATCACCACAGATACACTGGGAAGTGTCACATATACGTTGGATAAACACATGAATCAACATGGGTCGCTGTGATTATGAATGACCATGTATGGGGCTGTGGGTCCATTACTTTGTGCTGGGGACATAGCCTCCTGCCAGCTGCTGTGGTCTGGTGGCTGCGGTGAGGCGCACGCGATAGAATTGCTCTTTGGCAAAGTTTTGTCATGGGTTCTCGTCACTAAACACACACACACACACACACACACACACACACACACACACACATTTGTTGGTGTTTTATGAAAAGAAGTGTGTGTGTGTGTGTGTGTGTGTGTGTGTGTGTGTGTGTGTGTGTAGGGAGCCTGTAGCCAGCCGCCGGCACCAACAGTGTAATTGGCCTCCGTTGTACGTGCCAGGCATCGCAGCCAACCAATCGATCCACGTCGGGGGTCCAGCCGATGGTTTGGTGTCCAGGTGGTTTTTCTGTTCTTCTTGTGGTCTCTGCTGTGTGTTGTCACTTGGTTTCTCTCGTCTGCATGTTGCCTCATCCTCCACCTCTGTGGTTCGTCGTGGTGCTATCCTGTCTGGGCTATGAATTAACCACGTGAACACGAAGGTAATGACACCTCGGGTATGATGGTCTGGTCTTTGACCCGGTCCTTAAGGGTCAGGTCAGACGTCTGGCCCTCGTCAGAGGTCACGAGGTGGTACTGAAGGATTCGTACCGTTTTGGTCAAGGATCGTACCATCGTATTGAAGGGATGGACCGTCTGACTTGAGGGATCGACTGGAATTTTTTTGTGGCTGGCGTTGTTCAGCAGTTTGAATGGCCGACGTCGAAGGTCGTGTGTCCTTCTGCTACTTCGCTGACTACTCCAGTAGTAGCGGCACGTGAGCGCCCTTGCCGACGACGGCCTCCCCCTAACACGGTGGGCTACACCACCGTCGCTAGGACCCGCCTCCTGCCTGGTCTGTGGAGAATCACTTACCCTGCCAACCGTCGCTAGGACCCGCCTCCTGCCTGGTCTGTGGAGAATCACTTACCCTGCCAACCCCCATTTGCACCCTGCAGCCAGCCAGCCACTCTCCCCACCAGCAACTTACCCTCGCCTCATGCTCCTCCATTTTAAAATTTTGGGTCTGGCACCTCGGGCCGCACCTCCGGAGATAAAAGCCTTTATGATTCGATTTAACCCCCTCACCTCCTCCTCCTCCTCCGCCTCCTCCCGCCACTGCGGCTTCCTTTCCACACACACACACACACACACACACAAACACACACACACACACAGCTTTCCTCCTTCCCCGACCCCACCCGGTCATGGGTCGAGTCTGAAGTGCAATCTTGCACTCGGCCTCGAGGAAATCTTCTTCGTCCACATCAGGTTAAGATCATGGATGTGGTTCATGATGGTGTGGGTTTGTACCATGAACACTGTTATGCTTCCGTTGTAAGAGTAAGCAGTATGAACAACAGTAGAAGGATACCCATCATCCTGGTACTGTATTGAGCAGTATTGGAAGGTGAAGTAGTACATCCTGATACCTTATTGAATAATACTGGGAGGTCAGGTACCTACAGACCCTGATACTGTATTAAGCAGTATTAGGAGGTCAGGTACCTATTGACCAATGCTGACAAGGTTTTAAAGTACAGCCTGTGTTAGTAGGTCGAGATAAGATCTGCACCACACACACACACACACACGCACACACACACACACACACACACACACACACACACACACACAGAGCATCGGTTCCTCCTGGTTGTGACTGGTGGTGAGTGTCCACCCTACCTGATGCCCAGCCTCGCCACCAACATTATGAGGCCACCTGCTGGCTCTGGTGTCGCTAACCATGGCTCCGGCGGACCCGTGTTCCACACCACGACAAGGTAGTCCACTCTTACCCAACCAACCCACCTGTTCATCCTTCATTATATTTATATATATATATATATATATATATATATATATATATATATATATATATATATATATATATATATATATATATATATATATATATATATATATATATATATCTTGAGCACGACTAGAAGGCCCTTCGGTATGATGACCTGGGTTATGACCTGACCGGTAACTATCAGGTCAAAGTTCACGTCATCACACACTCAAGAGCCCTACCTGTCGTACTTGAAGAGGTTGAGTAGAATTAGATCAGTCTAACATACGAAGGTTTGTGGTGCGTCTGCCAGGGTGGGTGACGAGACACAAAGTGATATACAATATTTGCCTTTATTCATGAAGGTTTGGGAGTAGAACATGGATGGTAGCGTGGAAGGGAAGGGCTTCATGCCCATCTGACGACACTCCACTCCCAGTCCTCCACCACCACCCCCGCCATCATGATAAAGAACTTAGCTGGTTAGGTTAGGTCGCCCTCTTCCGCGAGTGTCGAGGTATTACTTGTGAGTTAGCGAGCGTGGAGGACGACCCGCGCGCCCTGTTACTTCTCGGTTAGGTTAGGTTGTCTGGCGACACACTTGCACCACACGAGCTTTTGATGGACGAGCCTCACTTGTCCACCCTGACGGTCTTGTTGTTAGCCTGTGTTGTTGTCTGCAGCAGACTTACCCTGTAAACCTGCCTCACCTGATATCTCTTAGGTATGTACACGTAACGACCCTCTCTGTCTCTCGCTTGCTCTCTTTATATCTTTCGTTCTGTCTGTCTGCATATATATATATATATATATATATATATATATATATATATATATATATATATATATATATATATATATATATATATGCTCACCTGTCTGTTCTGTCTATGTGTCTGTCTGTCCTCGCTCGTGTCAGTACAAGGGCGTGTGAGGATGTGTCCTGCGGGTTTTATGATGAGCGAGAGTGGCGAGAGAGAGAGAGCCGATGTTTACCCTGTGTACGGTCTGACACATCTCACATTGTGGTAAAGTTATGTCTTCCATTGTTGTGATGAAGCCTCGTAATACAGGTGCTGGTGATAAGTGCCCTCCATCACACAGGGTTTGCCCTGAGGAGGAGCCGATATACAACCTTCGTCTGGATATCTTTTCAATTATTCTTGATGTTAATTTGTTTTCCTCTACCAATATGCCTCATTAGTGACCTTCCAGTCATGGTGATCTCTGGTAACCTTCCCTCCTCCACAGCCAATCATGATTGTTAACCTGACCTTATCTGTGGTAGTTATCCCCATATTTGCTATAGCCTCACCATCACCCATGCAAGCTCACTCCTTCACTAACAGGTTCAGCACAACGACAACTTAACTCCTTGAGTACGACACTTTCATTAGTCACTTGACTATATGGATACAACAGGAACGTATAGTACTCGAGGGGCATAGTGCTCATACTAACGAGGCGGCGTCATCGTCCTCAAGTTGTCGTCCTCAAGTTGTCGTCCTCAAGTTGTTGTGCTCAAGTTGTCGTCCTCTAGTTGTTGTGCTTAAGTTGTCGTCCTCAACGGGTTAAGTCGTCGTACTGAAGAGGTTAGGTCGTCGTTCTCAGGGGTTAAGTCGTGGCACGGAAGGTATTTGGTCGTTGTTCTCCGGAAGTTTACATATAATTACATAAGAGGAGAAATGGCGGGCCTGACAACAGGTGAGACCCATGGTGTCGCCAGCCATGGCCACAGTGTTGCCATAGCTGCTGGTACCACCATCCACACCCTCGCTCTAGTGACAAGCTGCAACAGTGGTACCAACACAGAGACACGACCTTATTTACTACCTACTCGACACATATGTATAGCGCCTGGACCCAGGCCACGCCAGCCTCAGTACCTACATATTCACACACACACACACACACACACACACGTCTGTATATGTAAAGCTTTTTATATCAGGTATTTCGTGAAGAATATATGAATGATATTCATTACACATTGCGTAGACGGTCTGAGGAAACGGATCTTTTACCTGGCAGCCTACGTTATAACAACTGCAGCTGTTCCTGCTGTAACAGCATCACAGCATCACTAGCAGCAGCAGCAAGACAGCAGCAGCAGCAACAGCAGCGCTGCCCTGAGAGTGATCATCACCAGAGACAAGGCTGTTGTACTCACACAGTGCCTTGTGAAAGGTTCCTGCTGGCTGATCCACCCTTAGCCAACCAAGGCTGAAGGAGAGTAGCAGGCAGGCAGGCAGGGAGGGAGGGAGGGAGGGAGCATCATGTATGAGAGGGGGAGGAGTTAACAGGGAGAAGACCGGCGATAATGGGAAGGGGAAGGGAGACAGGACGGCGTGAGGAGCAGAGTTGAGAGCTGGCTGGCCAGGTGCCGGGTAATGAGCTGGCCAGAAGCTGCTGCTGTAGGCTTATTGTGCCGTCCAGGCCAGCAGGAGAGGCGAGGACAGTGGGATGAGGGAGGGATAGAGACGGAGGAGGGCAGAGACGGATAGAGGAGGAGGAGGAGGACAGGTAAGAGAAGGATAGGAAAGAAGGAGTAGAAAAGGAGTTTTTCGAGTGAGAGGAAGCGGTGAAATAAAGGCGAGAGTTGGTTGTGTAGTGAGAATGGAAGTACATATGATGGGTGTGACTCCACTCAACAGACAGGTCTGCAGTGAGGGACAAATGTGCCCTGGTTGGTGTGCTGGTGCGATAGCAACATACCCACACTACACACAAGAAGTCGAACCCCTGGGTAGAGAAATTACGGTGGTGATGGTGCATGGCAGTCGGTGTTTGCACCACAAGACACCAACCCACAGCCAGACACACGGACACACACGCCATGACAGACAGACAGACAGACAGACAGACAGACAGACAGGTTGTCAGACGGACGAAAAGGCCAGGCAGCCAGGCAGGCGGACGAACACAACTGACGACACCTGGATAGATCTTGTTGTATGGAAGTCTTGGCTCCAGTGATATGAGAGTTGTGGCACGATACGTCTGTTGTTGTTGTTGTTGTTGTTGTTGTTGTTGTTGTTGTTGAAGGGTGGTGGGAGTCATGTGTGCCCCGGCAGCTGCTGACGGCTACACTTACACTGTATAAACTCGGGGAATTGATGAGCTTAATTTATGTAGCCTCTGCTGGCGGAAGACTGCAACGGAAACATTGTCTTGTGTTGATGATGGTGTAGCCTCATACAGCTTGCCTGTCACTGAATAACTTGTTACATAGTTGGAGAGAAACTGTCACAGAATTTCACCTGCTTAATACATCGGTGTGACCCTTCAGCAAGACGATACGACCCTTGAGGATGACGTCCCGGCCTTTGATGTGACCCTTGACATACAGATCAAAGGGTCATCATACCCAAGGGTCGTACCGTGGTGCTCCAGGGGTTAACAGTAGCATTATTCCTCCTTTGATAATTACAGGAAGTTTCTTCGTTGTATCCACTGTGGTGTTTGGACGACGGTCTGTTACCAGAACGCTCGTGTTCATGATATCATCGTGAAGCTAAGTGTTCACGTAGTAACCAGAACGCTCGTGTTGATGATATCATCGTGAAGCTAAGTGTTCACGTAGTAAAGATGAACATTTTTCTTTTGGTTGTAACTAAGAATCGTGTCATCGTCATCATAGGGAAGTCTGGTGGACACGACCGCTGGTATAACTGGACGGCAATCTGAAATATCTGTACCAGAGGTGACTGAGGGAACACCTCTTGCCGTACGTTATCATTACTCGGCTTCTTGGTCTAATTTCTTCACTGGAACAGAGGGATTAGCGATCATACGTGAGGGACAGGTGTGTGGGGTTTGCATGTTCTCACCTCATCACCAACACACAGACTTAAAGGCTTTACTCGCGAGTCCGCCTTGTGTTGACGAGATACATAAATTGTCTTACATAAAGTCGACTACATAACACTGTATTACTTCGTGGAAATGTGGAGCTTAGTCGGGAATGACTATAATTAGAGTTTATCTGTCTTTAACACATTCTGAACACCACTAGACCATGGTACTTATCATCATTATCATGACTTACAACATAGATTATCATCTCCTCTGTCATGTTTGCTTCAACTTGAAAGAAATTTTGATGTGGTTTTTTTTTCTGTTCTCATTTCCAGTTACTTGTTCTTGAGCTGCCCGTTCACATTCCTAGTCAGCCATATTACAGGCCTGGAGAACAGTACGACACGTGTACGACCTCCAGGACAGCTCGTTACGTATATAAGACTATAATTAACATTATCTTGACCTGGTCATTCATGATCCTGGTATAGTCGTCATGCCTGTTGAAACTACACTGGAATAAGGCCTTCCTGACGATGGCAAGTGAGTGGCTTGGGTAACGCAGTGTGAGACTAGTCACACAAGACCATGTCTCTTTGCCCACCAGCAGGGTGTAGTGTGCACGGTGATGCACGGGTGAGACGCTGGTGTGAGGCAGACAGACAGGAATGTATGAATATTGTCGCCGCAGTTAAACCTGTGAAGCACGAGAGGTCTGGCATTATGCTGAACACTTACTGTTTATTTTTTCATTTCAGGTAATGCTGGAGGTTGACTGACGACAGCACGGTGGTAAAGTACACATTACCTTGTTAAGTTGATCATTAACGAAGTGTGAGTGTCAGTGCAAGTGTGAACTTGCTTGTTCACGTCAATCATACATACAGTTTAATGGAAGGAATGATCAGGTCATGTCTCAGTTGTCTGAACTTAATGTTCGCCATTGTCGGTGTCAGAGTCGACCACGGCTCACCCGTTGGTGTCCACAATTGTATACTTTTGTAATGGTGTTTACGTAGACACCAGGTGTTTCATCCCTCATGTGGGACTTCCATAAAACCACCGGACTGCTGCAGCAGAACACGGCACGGTCGGCCCACACATGTCACTGTCTTGTTGAAGATCGTCGCAGAAAGGATTTACCTTAAGGGGTTTTCCCTGGGTGATCGATCAGGGTTGGTTAATACTGAGTCATTGCCCTTCGGGCGAGTGGGACGCTCCTTGGATCAAATGTTGCGGTTCGTAGTGAAGGTCTAGCGAAGGTCCTGTGTGTCCACAAGTGATGGGGGACGTATTGGCTTGGTATGTCGTGGTGAACACAAGATGAACACTCCATGTGTTCCGCTGGTCCACGACCGAGGACGAAGAATTCTGTGTGTCTCTCTTATTTTGGTTCCTCTTCTCAGCACAGGTCAGAGGCCGCCAAGCCGTCATACTCGGGGGTCGTACCGTCATGCACAAGTATAGAGATGGGGGAGCGAGTGTTGTACCACCGTAACTAGGGTGTTAACCAAGTACCACCAGTCATTCACCATGTGGGAATGACACTAGAGATCTCATTATTAACTATTCCTCACTGACTGAGAACGAACCGAGTCTGGCATGTACGATCGTCCCCTGATTTCGTTATATTAGGGATCCCAGACTCTTACATCCCTTCTCATTCTCGTTTCGTTAAGAACAGTAGATATAGCGACATAGCAGTGGTTGCTGGTCCGCTCGGCAGTGTCTTGGTCTGGTGTGGACGGTGTTGTTGTGAGTCTGGACCAGGTACACAGAAGGTAGTGTTTCCCGTCGTGCCTACACAGTGTGCAGCAGACAGAGGCATCATCTGGCAGTATACAGCACAAGACAAGGGTCATCATGTACACCAGATCTGCTGCAGCGATTACCGAGGTGATATGATTAGCATGAAAAATTAATTACACAGGCTAATTTAATTACGGGCTCCCGGCTGCCGGTGCTCGGGTCACTTCATTTGCCTTATTAATACTGGCCGCCGTAGTGAAGTGCCGTGAGAGAACGGTGCTGGTAAGTGGGGCACCAGGCGCCATGCTCATTACAGAGAACGGAAGCGGTCATGAACCTGGAAACCCGTTAACAGGACAAGTGGCCTGGGTAGAGTATATGGCTTCGATACCAGTTCTATATCCATGGAAAAAGCAACGTTATAAACATCCTGAAACGAGCAGTTGAGCAAGTCTGGGTTGACGTAATTGAAACAGCCATGAGGCAAATTAGTTCCGAGTTCGTAAGGAACAGCAGCCGACATAAACAGGCCAGCCTCGTTAGAGTCGTCATCTGATGTGTTTCACTGAATTGGGTAAAGTGGCGTGGGCCGTGTGGATGCCGCCTCCCCAGCCTTCCTGAAGTGGTGGAGATGGAGGAAAGGTGTTGGTGGTGATCGTGGTGGTGCTGGTTGTGTTGGTGATAGTGGTGGTGCTGGTTGTGTTGGTGATAGTGGTGGTGCTGGTTGTGTTGGTGATAGTGGTGGTGCTGGTTGTGTTGGTGATAGTGGTGGTGCTGGTTGTGTTGGTGATAGTGGTGGTGCTGGTTGTGTTGGTGATAGTGGTGGTGCTGGTTGTGTTGGTGATAGTGGTGGTGCTGGTTGTGTTGGTGATAGTGGTGGTACTGGTTGTGTTGGTGATCGTGGTGGTACTGGTTGTGTTGGTGATAGTGGTGGTGCTGGTTGTGTTGGTGATAGTGGTGGTGCTGGTTGTGTTGGTGATAGTGGTGGTGCTGGTTGTGTTGGTGATAGTGGTGGTGCTGGTTGTGTTGGTGATAGTGGTGGTGCTGGTTGTGTTGGTGATAGTGGTGGTGCTGGTTGTGTTGGTGATAGTGGTGGTGCTGGTTGTGTTGGTGATAGTGGTGGTGCTGGTTGTGTTGGTGATAGTGGTGGTGCTGGTTGTGTTGGTGATAGTGGTGGTACTGGTTGTGTTGGTGATAGTGGTGGTGCTGGTTGTGTTGGTGATAGTGGTGGTGCTGGTTGTGTTGGTGATAGTGGTGGTGCTGGTTGTGTTGGTGATAGTGGTGGTGCTGGTTGTGTTGGTGATAGTGGTGGTGCTGGTTGTGTTGGTGATCGTGGTGGTACTGGTTGTGTTGGTGATAGTGGTGGTGCTGGTTGTGTTGGTGATAGTGGTGGTGCTGGTTGTGTTGGTGATAGTGGTGGTGCTGGTTGTGTTGGTGATAGTGGTGGTGCTGGTTGTGTTGGTGATAGTGGTGGTGCTGGTTGTGTTGGTGATAGTGGTGGTGCTGGTTGTGTTGGTGATAGTGGTGGTGCTGGTTGTGTTGGTGATAGTGGTGGTGCTGGTTGTGTTGGTGATAGTGGTGGTGCTGGTTGTGTTGGTGATAGTGGTGGTGCTGGTTGTGTTGGTGATAGTGGTGGTGCTGGTTGTGTTGGTGATAGTGGTGGTGCTGGTTGTGTTGGTGATAGTGGTGGTGCTGGTTGTGTTGGTGATAGTGGTGGTGCTGGTTGTGTTGGTGATAGTGGTGGTGCTGGTTGTGTTGGTGATAGTGGTGGTGCTGGTTGTGTTGGTGATAGTGGTGGTGCTGGTTGTGTTGGTGATAGTGGTGGTGCTGGTTGTGTTGGTGATAGTGGTGGTGCTGGTTGTGTTGGTGATAGTGGTGGTGCTGGTTGTGTTGGTGATAGTGGTGGTGCTGGTTGTGTTGGTGATAGTGGTGGTGCTGGTGGTGGTGGTGATCGTGGTGGTGCTGGTTGTGTCGGTGATCGTGGTGGTGTTGGTTGTGTTGGTGATAATAGTGGTGTTGGTTGTGTTGGTGATAATAGTGGTGTTGGTGGTGGCGGTGATAATGAAAGTTGAGAATTACGGTAATAGTCAGAGATGGTAATGATAGTGGTGGTGGAACGTGGATGGGGTGGGTGTCTCAGAACAGGGAGGGGTCATTGGATGGGGGGGGGGTCTTCAGGACAGGGGTTATGGTAGGGGTTTTGAACGCAGGGGGTGGGAGAGAGAGAGGGGGGGGGGAAGGGGTCTTCGGCAGGGGTCACACAAACACGTCTGACACACTACGTTTTCCTTATGCAAATTTAGGTGTATTGATCAGATGTGTCTCCAGGGTCGTGCCTCATTGTGTACTGCAGCTCTCTCTCTCTCTCTCTCTCTCTCTCTCTCTCTCTCTCTCTCTCTCTCTCTCTCTCTCTCTCTCTCTCTCTCTCTCTCTCTCTCTCTCTTTGACTATGAAGCACACACACAGACACACACACACACGCTGGTCCATGAAACAAGCAAGCGTCCTGTGTTCGTTGTCATGGGTCCTAGGATGAGTGAGGAGGGAGTGTGACCTGCCGCTGGCTGACCCGCTCTCTCGTCAACCCAACACTGATCACTTACACTGTGTCCTTGCGTCTTGCCCAACACTGATCACTTACACTGTGTCCTTGCGTCTTGCCCAACACTGATCACTTACACTGTGTCCTGTATACTAGCCCCTGTGGGGCCGGCCGTCGCCCCTCGTGAAGCGAGACAAATTGTTGATAATGTGGTACCGACGGGAGTGGCCGAGCCTGGAAGCCCTCCTACATTCGTATTGTCATCAATAACCGGGGTCCCCCTTCTCACCCGCGGGGCTTTCCTCATGATACACCACTTGACCCATTATGGAAGGCTGTTGGTCATTCATTCATCTCTTGAGCACGACGGTACGATCCTTGAGCACGACGGTACGATCCTTGAGCGGGCCATCACACCCAAGGGTCGTACCGTCTTGCTGGAGAGTCGAGCCGTAGTGCTTGAGGAGTTAACATTTACTGTCGGTCATGAAGGTCAGATGGAGGTGTGGGACTCATGGTGAGGCCTTCCCGGGAGGATGTTGTAAGAGAGCAGAGCGACGTGACCCTGGGCGAGGTGAGGGCAGGAGCAGCACCACAAGGGGCGTCCGGATCCATCTGGTGGTAAGCCAGAAGAAGCTTAAGTGCCCACGTCTGTGTACATAACCCACAGTGGATGAGGAGAAGGATGGTTCAGCAGACGAGGCCAACGATTTCCAAGTCGCGGGTAACAGCATGCGCAACGCTGTTCTCATATTGGCTCCCTCACACCGCCTCCACCTATCTTCCCCTACGAAGCCTCACACCACCTCCACCTATCTTCCCCTACGAAGCCTCACACCACCTCCACCTATCTTCCACTACGAAGCCTCACACCACCTCCACCTATCTTCCACTACGAAGCCTCACACCGCCTCCACCTATCTTCCCCTACGAAGCCTCACACCATCTCCACCTATCTTCCCCTACGAAGCCTCACACCACCTCCACCTATCTTCCACTACGAAGCCTCACACCACCTCCACCTATCTTCCACTACGAAGCCTCACACCACCTCCACCTATCTTCCCCTACGAAGCCTCACACCACCTCCACCTATCTTCCCCTACGAAGCCGATGACTGACGGCAAAAATGGCGGCTTTGATGAAGAGGATGGTTTCTTGCGTCTCTGTTATTATCGTCGATCTCTGAGGTGCTGCTTGGTCAAGGGGAGACTTGCGGTGGTGGTGAGGTGGTCGGCCATTCGCTCGGCCGCTGTGATGTCCTCTTGAGTGAGGAGGACTGCGGGCCGACGGAGGCCTCTCTTGTTGGTCCCTGTGGGGAGGCCGACCGTAAAATTGCCGACTGTTTGGCGTGTCGTCCCCCAGATCACCCCTGGGGGCCAGGCCGGGCCACGGATTGCCTGGGATTTACGCCAGTATTGCTGTCGCGCTTTCATGTGTCGTGGCCATCACCCCTGTGCCTCCTCACCCGTGTGATGAAGAGATAATCTTGTTAAAATAACTGCCTTAACTGAAAACCATTAAGACGTGCAGGTTTTGGCAGCCAACTGTCTCTCTCCTTCACAGCCCTGAGTCGTCAGTTTCTTCCCTTGGGTTATACACATTCATTTTTTTCCTTTTATTGTTTGCCTAATATTTTCAGATTTTCCCCCACTGCATCTCGGAGGGTCCCAGTCCCCATTTTTTTTTTCTCTCTCTCCCCTACGAAGTGATTCGACATTTTCCCGCCAGGTGGGAGAGGTTTGGCGGGCTTTTCAAAGCTAGCGGGGCGGAAAAGAGGGTTATGGAGGGGTGGCCCCCCGCCAGGAGCGGGTGGAGCCGAGTGGAAAGTGAAGATATTAAGAGGAAATTGGAGACTAAGTCAGAAGTTGGTCTCCATATCCTAGCTTGAGGGGAGGAGCTGTGGTGGCGTGGCAACTTCCAGACGAGGCCTGGAGCTTCCAGAGAGATATGATGATGGCACGTTGGATGCTGGAGTGAGATGTGTTGATGTGCGACTGTGGCACACGTCGTGTGATATGAGGTTTGTGTTGTTTTTTCCAAAGGCAAAGCTTACAAGCACAGGCGCCCTGAACACTGGTTATGATAGTATTATACACTGTGCAGATGTTCAACCTGTACACGGAAAAGTCCATGTGAAATTCTTCCCTTACACACACACACACACACACACACACACACACACACACACATACACACACGTACACACGTGCGCGCGCGCGTACGTGAACCTAAAGTTTTAAGCCTGTTTCGAAAAGAATATAAAGTACATTTGTCTCTAAACAGTGAATTAGCATAGACACACACTTGTATGTTTGCGGGGAAGGGGAGTGAGGAGGGGCGATCAGCGTGGTGGAGGAGTGTATGAAGGCTGGAGGGTGTGGCCAACATGTTGACTCTTCAAGCGAACCTTTGGCCCCAGTGTCACTGCCTGTGTTATCATGATGGTGACGAGGTGGTATGTTATTCATATCAAGTTCAGGAATGTTATGGAAAGGTCGAAACTTTTTGGTTAAAGATCCGGGCACCCAGGTCGCCGATGTTCTCCATCGACGGTGAACGAAGAGACATGACAATGTCGAATGTTTATATTTTATATGGGATGTCTGTTTGATTCTTCTTTTGTTCAAGTTATAGATCATGGAGCTGAACCTCCCTCCCCTCTCCCTCCTCCTCCCCTCCCCCCTCGCCCCTCCTCCTCCTCCTCCTCCTTCTCCCCCTCCTCCTCCTCCTCCTCCTCCTCCTCCTCCTCCTTGATCTACAAACGAGCTTCCAATAGACTTATCAGCGATTTGAATCACCCGTCAAATATTTGTCGGCCATGTTTGATTCATCAGAAGGGGTGGGTTGAACAGGCTGGCTGGTTGGCTGGCTGGCTGGCGGCTCTATCTAAACACACCCGTTCGCTCCCCACTGTCAGCCAGCCAACCACCCGTCACTATCTTCACCTTCGTGATGGTGATGATGGATCCCGACCCTGATGGTGATGACAGTGGTCCTGATCACACCGATGGTGATGGTGTTAACTCAGCCACGTTGATGGTGAAGCCTCGGTAATCTGTGTCGGATCATGGATGGTTCAGAAGACGGAGATGATGAGAAAATATATATAAGACAGAGTACGACAACACATGTTACTCCCACCACGGAGTTGAATAGGACGACACACAAGAGGAAGGGAGTGAAGGAAGGGGATGTACGAGGCCCCTAGAATGAGAGAGAGGGATTCGCATCCCTCAGTCAACTCCGAACCTGTAGAATCCCTCTCCAGGTTCCAGTTGATGGAACACTAACCCAGTGGATGGTAGGTTCCACATCCCTCTACCCACGTATATCCAGTCTACCACCGATGGACCTGAGACCAGAATGTAACACGTACATCCCTGGTTATACCCGTGTCGTGACACAAGTCCTGATGCAACTATGGTCACCCTAGAGGGCCGCTGTAGTGACCCCCTCCTGACGGAGTACTGGCACGTGAGGATGGGCTTCAGTGTGAGTGGCTGGCCTACTCGTCTGGCCAGCTGGTCTATCGTCAGGGGATCGTCTAGGAGCTGACGCAGGTATTCCAGGTACCAGTAACGGGTTCGCCAGAGGAGCTGGTCAACGGGACTTGTGGTTGGTGTGGTACGGGCCAGGATGGTGGGGGACATCTTGTCAACAGTCGTCTAGCGGACACGTGAAGATCTCTATGTGCCAATGTGTGTGGTTGTCTGTGTGTGTGTGTGTGTGTGTGTGTGTGTGTGTGTGTGTGTGTGTGTGTGTGTGTGTGTGTGTGTGTCGTGGTTCCAGCGCCTCCTCCTCCCTCATCCCTCCACGTGCATCATGGTTCCTCCTCTGGATCACCAGGCAGAGCTGGTGAGCTCTCCCGGCGTGTGGCGTGTATGCACACGAGCCGCCACCATCCCTCTCGTACCCCTACATTGGTTGATGTTGTCATAGCTGTTTGTAGTATTGTCCTCGGGCCAAAGACGGGGGACGCGACCAGGTTGCTCGTCCGACCGGTTTCCGCCAATATCTGATGTAGGACTCGTCGCGGGACTGATGTAAGACTCGTCGCGGGATGATGTAGGACTCGTCGCGGGACTGATATAGGATTCGTCGCGGGACTGATGTAAGACTCGTCGCGGGACTGATGTAGGACTCGTCGCTGGACTGATGTAGGACTCGTCGCGGGACTGATGTAAGACTCGTCGCGGGACTGATTTGATTTTTACAATGAAAGTACATCCAGGGAAGAGGTGATTCAGGCTGGGTATGTGTCACTTCCAGCACCATGTGTGGGTGTGTAGCGCAGGGGTTCCTCACACATGTTCATGTTGTGTTCTGTATTTCGTTCAAGTCGTAGTCGTGTTCCTCACAGATCCCCGGGTCGTCTGTTACTCCCACACTGACACGGGAGAAAAAAAATCCCCTGCATTAATGATGGCAGATAATATTCTTGTTTTTCCTGCTGCCATCTGTCTGGCGCGCCTGAGTCCCGCGTCGTCTTATGGAAGGATGATAGACTGATTTAATTTTTGGCGTGAACGTGTGAGGGAGGGAGTGACCTGGGGCCTGGGGGGTTGGGGGTGCAGTTCATCTCTGGCCCCCACACACACAACTTGTAGTCGACAAAGATTTTGTGCACGTCAGTCACCTGTCTTCCCCCTGTAATGGCTTCTTTTCTTCTATGTAAAAGTATTTGCCATCTTCCGTTCCTTATTTACCAACTCCTGTTCCATATCGCCAGCTTCTCTTCCTCTCGTGGCTGTGCCTTTCTTTCTGCTGCCACACCTTTGAGGCGTCTGGTCCACGCATCGCCCCCCTCCCGCACCACCTGCCCCCACGTTATGTACCTTCCTGTCGTGTTCCTTTCCTTATCTCCAGCCTTTACCTGGGTTTTCTACACCATCTTCGCCTTTATGATGTTTACATCCCACTTCCCCCCCCCACCCCCCCAGTGCCTCGTCATCCTGACCCCCCTCCCCCTCCCCTGCTTCCCCCCTCCCCTCTCCCCCCCATCACTGGTAGCGCCCCAGGGAAATCATAAGCCGCTGGACGTGGACGACTGACCAGGCCTTCCCTCCACCCTTCCTCCCCTCCGTCTGTCTCCCCTTCTATCCCTCCCTCCCTCGTGTCCCCCCCCCCGCCTCCCCTCTTCCTCAGTCCACCCGTCCCCTCTCTTCCCCCTGTGTCGTCTTGCTTCTATCTCCCTTCCCTTCCTACCTATATTCTTCTCCCTCTCATAGTTCCTCCCTTCCTGCCAGAATACCCCCTCTCTTCCTCCTCCTCCTCCTCCTTCTCTCACACTCATCCCAGTAGCTCCCTCTCTCAGTGGTTCCTTCATCTTTCCTTCTTTCTTCCATCGTCTCTCAAACCTTCCTTCCTGTAGCCCACCTTACCATCATCTTGCTACGCTGGCTCTCACTCCCTGCACCACATCAGCCATGTACTCCACCATTGTCATACAGCTCTGAGATTCCTCCTATGTTGGGATGTGTGTGTGTGTGTGTGTGTGTGTGTGTGTGTGTGTGTGTGTGTGTGTGCCAGGGTGGTGGGCCTCCCCGTCACTGAATGGTGGTGTTGGTGTTGGAAATGTTGGAGATTTTGTTGGTTGTTGATGGTGATGGTGTTGATCTTGTGGGCGCTGGTAGTTGTGTTGGTGTTCATAAGTGATGTTGTTGGCGCAACTGGTGGTGTTGGTGTTGGTGTTGGTGGTGTTGGTGTTGGTGTTGGTGGTGTCGGTGTTGGTGGTGTTGGTGTTGTTGGTGTTGGTGTTGGTGGTGTCGGTGTTGGTGTTGGTGATCATACCGGTGCTGAGGGTCACCGTTGTGGGTGTTGTTGTTGGTGATGCAGCAGTTACTGTTGAGGGACCGTCATACCACTTGTCATTGAGGGAGAGAAAGCACTATACG
The DNA here is from genome assembly GCF_036320965.1 of Panulirus ornatus. Lineage (NCBI taxonomy): Eukaryota > Metazoa > Arthropoda > Malacostraca > Decapoda > Palinuridae > Panulirus > Panulirus ornatus. The sequence goes on from NC_092285.1 coordinate 13,819,706, forward strand.
TATGTGTCTCAGCCCACTGGTACTCGAGGTAAGACTATTGT